>NW_017670922.1:226323-351148 GCF_001879085.1 Nicotiana attenuata
TGAGAGATTCTCTATCATGGTGAAAAGAAATTTCTGTTGGGACTATTTCTTCAACTAGAGGCTCTCGAAGGGGCTCAGAGGATTCTTTATTCCTAGAAGAAGAACTCTGAGAAAGGGAACCTCTAGTCCTAGAAGAGGGACCCGAGCTAGAAGAAGGAGTGGATGTGCTACCACCACGAGCATACCCCAAGCTACGGAGTCTACCCCCTCTTTTATGCCTAATAGGAGCATTGGGAAAGTTATCTAAAATGGGGGTTCTCCTAGGGTTAGGGTTCGGTGAAGCCATGACAAAGAAGATTGAAGTAGAGCAGAAGAGAATAAGAGGTTTTTGAAGAATTAAAGTGTTTGACACGCTTTATGTGGAAAAAGACAAGTAAAGAAGTTATATTTATACTAATGGGTAACCGGCAAAAGGAAAAAGTACAAGGATGGAAGAGCTATAATAATGATAACTGACACTCCGTGAATAGGGAAGCCGAAAAGAAAGCCTAAGAAAGTGCTGCAAAACTGTAGAACCAATAAGAGGATGACACGTGTCTAATGCATTAAATGGAAGTGACAATTTAAGCGTCGATTCAGTCAGAGCATTAATGGTGACAAAAATTCTCTTTTAAATGAATTTCACTTCCCAAATATTCAAACTGATGAATAAATGGAAAGTGGGGGGACTATCTGTATTGGAGAAAATTGTATTTTTTATATATATAGTGACGTGTCAGGACACATGGATTGGTCAAATGGTCAAAGAATCACAATTAGGCATGATTCAAGAATTGTAAAACAAACACGAGCAAAGAAGGAGGAAGAGGCACGGGACATCAGATAAGTAGCACGACGCCCGTACCTATTTAAATCATTTATATCCGGGCATCAGAAGGAATGAATCTGATTATAAAAAAGCGTGCAGATACAGCATTTAATGGGTATTAAATGCTGAGTCCGTTAAGGAATATATATATTCAATATAATGATTGTGTAACGTAGCATTCAATGTCTTTAATTATTCATAATAGCCTCATTATGATTTGGGCATAACGTACATTCTCAAAGGTACCTATAAAAAGGAGATATATGATCAGTTGTAGGGGACACGAAAGACTATTGAAATATACATTGGTATCATTCGTTTTTCTTATTATATTGCTACTCAGAATTATTTCCTTTTATTCATTTCTTTGATTATCAGTAACCCGAGTTCTTCTAAATTCTAGCTTTGACTAAAATTTCATTTTTTGGTTAAACAATAATGTTGATTAAAATGCTATCTAGGAAATGAATTGCCTACGTTGCTCAGATTACTTGATGATATCAATCGCAAGAATTATTGGGTTGGGGCGGCCTTCTTGTTCATAAAATATTGGGTTCATCAGGATAACCCAAGAACAATTATTGACCTACTAAAAAAATGCAAAATAGATAACCAAGATGATAAGATATGAATTTTATACTTTGAGGTAAAAGTTAATTAAAATACTACAAAGGGAATGAAGTATCTACGTTACTAGGCTTATTTGATGATATTAATGGCAAGGATTATTGGGTTGGTGCTCCTTCTTGGTCCTAAAATATTGTATTCATGAGGATCACCCAAGGGTAATTGTTGACTTGCTCAAGAAGGTGCAAAATAAACCTGAGATTGATAATAGATAAAAAGACCAGACCAATACAAAGTTTGGCTTGCAAATCCTCAATGATCTAAGAGAAACATTTGTCAATAATATTATTGTCACTATCCAAAACTAAACCCCATCGTGATGGCATCTATCGTGGGTCTAGACCAAGCTGACATTTCTCAAAACACACTGATAATTTACAAGAAGATAGTTCAAAACCTTTTCATAATAGAGATTTCATAAGAAGAGTTAAACTCGTAATAAAATACGGAAAAGATAGCCCGACATCGTGTGTCACTAAGTTATGAGCATCTAAAAACAAATCCAAAATTCGGAGTTTACAATAGTCCACCAATATTAAACAGAAAGAAAAGACAACAATGGAAAGAGAGACAAGGGCTGTAGACGCTGGCAGCTACCTCGTAGATCTCCGAGCAGTCAACCGCGCACGAGCTCAACGATTCCTGCGTTCGGTCTCACCTGGATCTGCACAAAAGGTGTAGAGAGTAACGTGAATACCTCCACCTCAGTAAGTAACAGAAATAAATAAGGAACCGAGAAGTAGTGACGAGCTATGCAAATACAGTTATCTCAATATCTTTCAAATAAGAACAGTCATGCTTTCAAATTATTTAGTTTAGGTCACATCAATTTTTGCTCAAGTAAACCAGATATCAAGTCTTCCAGAAATTTGTACAACAAGGACCAATAACAACTTAAGTGCAACAATTAACTGGAAGCAAGTACAACCTCTCAAGGCAACAATCACTCCGCTCATCTCAACAACTCAAACACTCGGCTCTCAGCCCTCAATAATCATACTCAATAGGTACATGCGTTCACTGGGAGTGTGCAGACTCCGGAGGGGATCCTTCAGCCCAAGCGCTATATCGCTGCGGCGTGCAACTCGATCCAATATATAAACAGCCATAAGGCTCGTTACGGCGTGAAACCCGATCCAATATAAATAATCAGTTTGAAGGCTCGTTACGGTGTACAACCCGACCCATTATATACTATCACATAGCTCACAGCTCGATACTCAGGCCCTATCTCAGTCACCAACCTCTCCAGTCCCTCGGGCTCTCAGAAAACATAGAATTCAACCCAAACAAAGATAATAACATGTATCAATGATAAATAGGAGGGAACGGAGGTAAAATACACAAGTAATATCATGACTGAGAACTAAAACAACTAATAGCAGTTAATTCAGCAAATACACGACCTCACGGGTCTCAACAATGATATCACAAGGCCTAAACATGATTTCTAACATGAAGTGCAATCAATTTCCATAAAAACAGAGGGAACACGTAGTAAATAGTAGGCTAATCGATTATACATTCTCACGGGACGGACCAAGTCACAATCCCTACGGTGCACGCCCACACGCCCGTCATCTAGCATGTGCATCACCTCCAAAATAGTCATACCACACGATATCTAGGGTTTCATACCCTCAGGACCAGATTTATAACCGTTACTTACCTCAATCCGAGCAAAATCCTACTGCGCGATGCCTTTACCTCTCGAATCGGCCTCCAAACGTCCCGAATCTAGCCAAAAGTAATACAACACAATCAATGTATGCCAAGGAACCAATTCCTCAAGAAAAACTACTAAATTGGACTCAAATCCCGAAATTGGCTCAAACCCGGCCCCTGGGCCCACGTCTTGAAATCCGACAAAAGTCACAAAACCCGAAGCTCATTCACTCATGAGTCTAACCAAACCAATTTCATCAAAATCCGACATCATCTATTCCCTCAAATCCCCAAAATCCACTCTCTAAAATTTTAAGCCCTAACCCCCTATTTTCACTTCAAAACTCCACTAATTAGGTGAGAGATTAATGGAAGAACACCATAGCTAATGATAATAGAGCTCAAGCAACTTACCTCAGTGAATATACTTGAATCCCCTTCAAAAATCCTCGCAAAAGCTCCAAAGTCCGTGTTAAAAATGGTGGAAATGAGCAAAAATTTGCGAAATCTTCTATTTTTAGGTTCTGCCTAGGCCTTTCGCACTTGCGACTCAATATGCGCACCTACAGTGCCGCTTTTGCGCAAAAATCTACCCATCTGAGGAAAATCACTTAAAATCCCTGGACCGCTTCTGTGCCTCTAGACCGCGTCTGCGATCATCGCAGATGCGGAATTGATATCGCACCTGCGGACCAACACACGCACATGCACCCTCTCTCTCGCTTCTGCGACCATCACAGGTGCGGGAACTTCATCACACCTGCGCCTTCTGCCCAGCTCCTCCAATATCGCATCTGCAATCCCCCACTCGCTTCTGCGGGCTCGCACCTACGACGAGACATCCATAGGTGCGATTATGACAGCTGAGTTCCAACTTCAGCAACTCCTCCAATTTCCAAACTTGTTCCGTTAATCACCCGAAATCAACCCGAGGCCCTCGGGAACTCAACCGAACATACCAACAAGTCATATAACCCCATACGAACTTAGTTGAGCCTTCGAATCACTCAAAACAAAATCAAAACACCACCCTCAGATTCAAGCCTAAGAACTTATAAACTTCCAAATTCCGCAAACGACGCCGAAACCTACCAAACCACGTCCGAATGACCTCAAATTTTACACACACGTCACAAATGATACGACGAACCTATTCCAACTTCCAGAAATCCATTCCGACCCCGATATCAAATTTTCCACTGCCGACCGAAATCGCCAAATTTCCAACTTTCGCCTATTCAAGCCTAATTCTAGGGAAACGGGGCTATAACTCTCGAAACGACCGGCCGGTTCATTATAATTACTGTGAACAAATCACAAGTCAACATTCTTAATCATGTTTAATAAAATATTTTTAATAAAAATTATAAAATCAAAGCTCATAGATTTATCAGCCAAGCATACTCATTAATCCAATAAATAAAATACCCATATTTAGAACATTGACACATCAAGTTAATACTTTTAAATAAATAATTTTAACAGATAAAGCTTTAAGAAACTTAACACAAATATCTTTGAATTGTTTTTGGAGTTTACTTACTTTAAAAAACTATCATTTGTTAAAAAATCTATTTTTCTAATGTTTTAATATATATATTTTTTCAATTTTACAATATGTTCATGTTTGAATAGGATTAAAATAATTCAGTGCCATAGTAAAATTAAATGTACGAATATATTATAAAAATAAAAATAAAGTAATATAAAGTTATTTTAATTATAAGTAAAATACCTCGGTAAAAATATATTATATAGTGTATAATATAGAATGTGTTACAGAAAATAAAAGGAATTATGTAATATCAAGGGCATAATAGACTTTTCAAGTAAAAGTATTATAAAATCTGGCCAAGATAACTTTTGTGATAATTATAGCAAAGTAAAATGATTGTTGTGTAACAAAAGAAAGAGAAGCACCTGGAGTGTAAGTTCAACGCTGAGCCGGGGGAAGTGGGCGTGGATGTGAGGCTTGACTCACAGGTCATCCCTAGTAGATGTAGCTTCAAGTACCTTGGGTCGGTTATCCAGGGGGAGGGGAGATCGACGAGGATGTCACACATCGTATTGGGGTAGGATGGATGAAGTGGAGGCTAGCATCTGGAGTCCTGTGTGACAAGCGAGTGCCTCCGATACTCAAAGGTAAGCTTTATAAAGCGGTAGTTAGACCGGCCATGATGTACGGGGCTGAGTGTTGGCCTGTTAAGAACTCACATATCCAGAAGATGAAAGTAGCTGAAATGAGGATGTTGAGGTGGATGTGCGGGCACACTAAGATGGACAAGATTAGGAATGATAATATTCGGGAGAAGGTGCACGTGGCTCCCATTGATGATAAGATGTGGGAAGCGAGGCTCAGATGGTTCGGGCATATACAGAGGAGAAGCCCAGATGCTCCGGTAAGGAGGTGTGAGAGGCTAGTTGTGGAGGGCATGAGAAGAGGTAGAGGGAGACCTAAAAAGTATTGGGGAGAGGTGATCAGGCCGGACATGGCGAGGCTTCAGATTTCCGAAGATATGGAACTTGATAGAAAGATGTGGAGGTCGAGTATTAGGGTTGTAGGTTAGGAGGTAGTTGGGTCTTGCATTAGTTCGTTCCGTTGCCAGAGTAGTCTTGTAGGGTTTTGTCTAGGTGACCGGTGGCAATGTCGTGTCTTTCTATTTCTTTTAGTGCCAGACGTATTTACTAGTTATAGCTTTTGTTTTGCAGCTTTCTTTTGGATTTTATGTTGTTCCTGTTTTTCTTATATTTTCCTATGATTTCTGTGATAATACTGATATTTTCTCCTTTTGTCTTTTTGTCTTCTTGAGCCGAGGGTCTTTCGAAAACAGCCTCTCTACCCCTTCGGGTAGGGGTAAGGTCTGCATACATACTACCCTCCCCAGACCCTACTAGTGGGATTTCACTGGGTTGTTGTTGTTGTAAAAGAAAGAGAAGCAACTTTTGAATAATGAACACAAAGTTGAATGACTTTTACATAACAAAGAAAATTAACTTTTAGATAATGAGTACAAAATTAATTGACCACACATAAAATTTACTCTTAACATTCCCAACAATAACATGATGCATTTTGTGAGGAGCTCTTCTAAGGAGTATGAGATATTATTGGTATCGGAATGTAAAACCTCGATAGACCACTCCTAATATAATTTGCGTAGAGAGTTGGATGACTAGGATCACTTGTGCACATGTGAGCATTTTGTCAAGGCAGGATGTTGTTGTAAATATACAATATTCCTTGGGGAAGAAAAAGATGTACGACAAACTTATGAATAGTTTCTTTGTTTGCTTATTAAAAGTGAACCTAGAGAACTAGAGCAAAAGGTTTTCTGGTTAGATTGTACACTGTCACGATCCAAATTTTCCCTCCATATGATGTCGTGACGTCACTCACCTAGTGTTTAGGACTAGGTAAACTTAACAATTTACGGAAAAGAATTGAAATACGACTAAACCTCAACATTTAATAGATAATATATAAATGAAAAACTGCCGGTCGGCATGTACAAGTAAAAATCCACAACTCAGAGTGTAAACAACTCCCAAAATCCGGTAGTCACAAGACACAAGCTCTAAGGAATGTACTAACTGTCTCTATACATCGGCATCTAGGAAAATAAAGAAGAACAACATAATAAGGATATAGGGGGACTCCGAGGTCTGCGGATGCTGGCAGATATACCTTGAAGTCTCCAAGCAGGAACACGCACTCTACTGATATCGGAGCTGGTAGGATGTACTTGGGTCTGCAAAAAACATGTGCAGAAGCGTAGTACGAGTACACCACAATGGTACCCAGTAAGTGCCAAGCCTAACCTCGGTAGAGTAGTGACGAGGTCAGGTCAGGACCCTACTGGAATATAAGAAATAAGGCAGAATATGAAATGATAAAAAGGAGTGGCAGGTAAATAAAACAGTAAGAATGAACGGAAAGCAATAACTCAAGAAAAACAGGAAGACAATTACAACACGTAAGGAAAAGAACATCTTACAAGTTAAGGAACAACAACAACAATAGACAACACAACAAAGATAGAAAATCAACAGGGGCGCTCCCGAGGTACCGCCTCATAGTCCCAAAAGTAAATATCTCATAACGGCGCGACAGAAACATCGTGCTACAATCGCACAGAAGAAACCTCGTGCCACAACCAACCAATCCACACAACAAGAATCACGAAAGTCAACACGCAATAAATACAGCAGTGACATTACAAGAAAGGAAATCCTACAGTTAAAGAACAAATACAGAATCAAGGAAAAACAGGTATTTCAACTAAGCATCTTATACAAATTGCAGCTCAGAGATGAAACATGTAGACATGTGACATTAGACTAAGCATGATGACTGCACATGCTGGAATAACTCATTTAAGATATAAACCAGATACTACTTAGCAAAGATCGGATTTTCAATATTTAGCCCGTGTACGCACTCGTCACCTCGCGTACAAGGCACTCAAATTTCACAAATTGTTACAACAATACCAAATCCTAAGGGGATTTCCCCCACACAAGGTTAGACAAGTCACTTACCTCAAACAACGTTCAATCAGTCAATAAGAATGCCTTTCCCTCGACTTTCCGACTTCGAATGGCCCAAATCTAGCCAAAAGCAATTTCATACTATAAAAATAACTATAAAAAACTAATCTAATTAATGAAATCAAGATTTTAACAAGAAATTAGAAAATGTCTCCGAAGTAGACCTGGGCCCATGTCTTGGAATTAGGTAAAAGTCACAAAATTCGAACACCCGTTCAACCACGAGTTCACCCATACCAAAATTACTCAAATCCGATACTAAAATCTCGATCAAAACCTCAAAATTTGGTCTAAGAACGTTTCACCATTTTCCCCTAATTTTTCACCCAAAGCACTAATTAAATAATGAAATCAAAGGCATAATCATGGAAATTAACCAAAACTAGGTAAGAATCACTTACCCCAATCACCCTCGTGAAAATTTCTCCAAGAATCACCTAAATACGAGCTCTCAAGTCCAAATGGTAAAAAATGACATAAACCCTCAATTTTGGGATTTTAAGTTCTGCCCAGGTGCTTCCTTCTTCGCGAATGCGGAACCTTCCTCGCGTTCGCGAAGCACAAAAATGCCTCTGCCTAAAAACCTCTTACGCGAACGCGAGGTCCCACTCGCAAAGGTGGAGCTTTCCCTGCCTGACCCTTCGCAAATGCGTGCGCCTCTATGCGATCGCGTAGGCTAAAAGCCTAATGACCCAACGGGCTGCTCCTCTCGCGAACACGAATAACCTCTCGCAAACGCGTAGACCTAAGAATCCACAGCTTCGCGAACGCGGGACCTACATCGCGAACGCGAGCAAAAATTCAGCAGCACTTAAACTCCTCTACACGAATGTGGGAGCACCTTCGTGAACGCGTAGAAGGAAACCAGAAACCAGTAACTAAAGCTTCAACCATCATCCAAGTCCGAATTCTAATCCGGTAACCATCCGATATCCACCCGAGGGCTCCGGGACCTCAACCAAACATACCAACCAGTCCTAAAACACGATACGTACTTAGTCGAGCCTTCAAATCACATCAAATAATGCTAAAAACATGAATCATGCATCGATTCAAGCCTAATGAACTAAGGAAATTCCAACTTCTACAAATGTTGGCGAAACCTATCAAATCACATCCTGTCACACCTCCTTTTTCCTACACCCCGGAAGAGTATAAGGGAGTTTTTTCCAATTTAAGTGATAATCGAAATGGGATTATTTATTTAAGATCAGAGTTGCCACTTGGGATAATTTATGGTGTCCTAAGTCACCGGTTCAAATCCCGAATCGAGGAAAGATTGACTCTATTTTACTGTCCGCGAACGCAGAAATCCGGGTAAGGAATTCGGTTAACTCGAGAGAAGGTGTTAGGCATTCCCGGGTTCCGTGGTTCTAGCATGGTCGCTTAAACTATTATAATTGGCCTATTATCTGATTTTAATACATGTTTTAGCCTATGGTATATTTTTAACTTATTAGCCGCTTTTAATTAATTTTAGGAAGATTCAACGTTATCTGAAACACATCTTGAACCACGCCACATGAAATGCACCCGCGGTCCACGGACATATTTTATTTAACGTTGTTAAGAATTGGAGTTGGGTCACATGAAATGCATACCCGAGTTGAGGAAATTAATTTTAAAATAGTGCGCCTAAAGCAACTACGCGCTTTCAAGTTAATAGCAAGGTTTGCGGGGGCCATGGATAATTCAACTAATGGCACACCTCGATTCTAATTTTTTAAAGGATGTTCGAACTAAACTTTTGAGGGCCATAAACTATATCTTACCTAATATGGTACGCCTCAAATCTAATTGTTCAAATGATTTCTTATTTCTTAATCATGAGGGCCATAAACTATTGGTGTTATTTAATATGTCACACCTCAACTTAAGAAAGCTTAATTAATTTAAACAAACACAATTCAGAACTATTGTTTACACGAATATCCGCTACAGAAAAACGTTGGACTTCTAGGCTGAACCCAGCCCAAGAGAATGGACGGGCAAGGGACAGTCCAGGTTATTGAGTCCTTTCACCAACCGGGCCAGCATTAGGCCCAACTCTTAGAACCAAATAATTCATACAAAATTATTTAAGCACAAATCAACTAAGGCTACATGAAACATGAAATTAACATTTTTAACTTCTGAATTTTAACTTTCATGCATTTTGGGCCAGGTCTGCTGTGGGAAAAATCCAGCAGTAGCAAATAAACGAGCTACTGGGCTCAAGAAGCAGGCCCAAGTAGCAATGGGCATACCAGTCTCCCTTGCAAATGACCTCAAAGTCCAAAGCCCAAGGAACCTAAACCTTGCAAAAGCCAAGGCTGAGGAGCAGGACTCAAGATCGAGTCCATACCAACACAAAACTGCCATTTGCACCCAACAATACCAAACAAGCCTGATAAACTTTCATCACTACACAGTAGCTGGGACGCAAGGAAGCTTTAAAGGCTACTAACTCACATTACACTAAAAAACAACATAGTCTTGACTTCAATTACATTGATAACAAAACCAACAAATGTTCATGCTTGAATTCAATTCTAGGCTAACTCATAAATAACAATATGAAATTTAATCTCAGCTAGACCCCTTTCTTAATACTAACAGTAGGAAAGACCTAGGATGTCAACAAATCATTCACGTGAATCCAAAAATCACACCCAAACTCTCAAATAACATTGATTCATTTTTATAGCATATTAATGACATGAGAAAACTGAGATAACATGTATAGTATAGGATTTACTACAGGATGATACAGAAATGGAAAAACAGAAGAAATAAAACTCAAAACACAACTTGTATTCAGTCAGGTTCCACTCGAAATACATGTTTACAATCACTTGTTGTCCATGGTTTGGAAAATACCTGGAATGCAATAGAAAAACAAGGAGTTAACAGCAGCAGAATCAGCTTAAAATCAGCAATAGAACAGTGCCAAACAGCAACTCAAACCAAACTTTTAACCCCAAACTCAAGCCTTTTTCCAACCCAGATGCACGATTTTGGAATTTTCAGAAGTTCTAACTAACCAAAGGGATTCAGAGAACCAAAAACCAAGCACAATTTGAGCTATTTTCAGTATTTTTGTATTTGAGAAAGAACTCAGCTGCTTCAAAAATTTTCAGTATATTTTCAGTCTCTAAAAATCTCTCTCTTGAGAGTGAATCAATTAGCCTTTTATAGAGAAGCTTTAGGGCCGCAGAAATAAACTTCAGTTTTTGCCCTTTACTCCTTTTTGAATTTTCGGTTTTGCTATCATGTCCTCAATTTTAAAATCAATTTTTCAAAACAGTCCCAAACCCACCTTCCTAGCAGCTTCCTAAATCAGTTACGGAAGATTCTCTAACCTAAAAACCCTTAATTACCCTTGTAACCCCTGCTATTTACTTCAGCATAGATATGGGTCAATTTGACCCAAGGCTAACCTGACATGGGCTTGCAAAACCCGGGCTAATCCCCCTTTCTTTGGGCCTCTAATTAACAGAGTCTCAACCAATTCATAATTCGAGCTCATAAAAGTAATGAGCCAAACGGATTTTCCAAAAGAAACCAGAAAACCTTTGAAATGAAACCAAAACAAAAAAAAAAGGAAAAGGAACTAATTAAGAACCAAAATAGCACAAATAAACCTGCTATTAATCTAATCATGCAACAACACTGATTACAAATGAAAACATAATAAAGAAAAGGAAAGAGGAGACAGAAAGAGATGAAGATGAGAAGTAAAGTGAAAAAATAAAGAAAAGAAAAGCAACCAGAAAAAAAAGTACCTAAGAGGAACGTTTGGACAGTGGAGGTTGAAAAATGCTTCAACGCCTTCAATTTTTGCCGAGATTGACATTAATCGTGTGTTCTCGTTGAGAACACACGAATAAAATCAACCTTGACCCCAATCTTTTACTGAACCTCGACGATTTGGGGAGATTTGGGTTTTAGGGTTTCCACCTCAGATTTGAAATTCGACGAGATGTAGGAGGATTCGAAGGGAATGGCTTTGAGCTATGGAAAGAGGGAACTGTGAGGGTCTTATGGTGTAAATCTAGGACGGATTGGGGCTGACGCCGCCTCCGGAGAAGGTGAGAATATTAGGGCGGCGCTTAGGGTTTGGTCTCTGATGAGGGAGATGAAACGAACGAGATGGGGGGGGGGGGGGGGGTGGCTATTCGGACAGTTTTATACTGTCAAACAAATTAGTTCTCGTCCGTTTGATTAAGTAGGATCAACAACTGCAATTGACAGGCTGGAAACGAGGTCGTTTGGTTAACTGAGTGGGGCGGACTGGGTAAAGGTGATTTGGGCTTGGAATTGGACGAGTTTCAGGGTATTTAAATCATTTGGGCTGGGGGAATTTAATTGAATTGGCCCAAAAAATCAGACTTCTTTTATTTCTTTTCTTTTTCTTTTCATTTGTTTTCTTTTCTTTTTTTTCAAATTAATTCTAAATTAACTCTTAAACTAAATTAATTTCCCAAATTAAAATAATTGATCAACATAATATTTACAATAATTAATTAATTCCCAAATTAAAAGAAACTACAAAATTTAAAGTTAAAAAGTTAAAAATGCAAAGTGAGTCATTTTTGTGATTTTTTCATTTTGTAAAACAACTAATTAACCTAAAAATATAAAAATAAATTCTAAATGCAAATGCAATATATTTTGTATTTCATGATCTAAATAAAATAAACATGCACAGACAAATGCAAACAATTAACAAAATCCTATAAAAAAAAATCTACAAAATTGCGAATATTGGGAAAACATTATTTTCTTAGAATTTATGGGAGTAATTCATATAGGGAAAAAATCACGTGCTCACAGCTTCCCCTATTTGTTCGGAAACACGAAGATTTTCGTGCAAAGATAAAGTGAGCGGATACGACCGATTTTTGCCCGTTTGAATACTCTGTGGGAAGCATTTTGAAAAGATTTGACCGCACCCTGCTTCCGAAGTTGCCTACATATCCTTGGTTATAAAGGAATCAGGTCAGTGTTGTTTGGGAAGTTTTGGTAGCTGGGACTACCAGGAAGCTGTGATTTCACTGTTGCTGCTGCTGCTACTGCTTGCTGAACTCCTTATTACACCAAAATAAAAGAAGCTAGACTATACTATGATCTATGAATTACAAGAATCCTATCTATATCTTCAACTTGATCTCACAGTTTTTGCTGCTCTATTGACTTGTACTCTCCAGGTGAAATTCCTTTGTTGCTGACTTGAATTGTATTCTGAGGTTCTTTCCCTTTGTTTTCCAGGTGGGCGCCTGATTGCTGAACTTGAACCGTCTTCCTTTGACTATTGCTGCTTTCCCTTTGTTCTCCAGGTGAGCGCCTGATTTCCAGCACTTGCACTACTTCGCCTTGAAACTTAAACTGCTTCCGTTTGTTCTCCAGGTGGGCGCCTGATTTCCAAAACTTGAACCGCTCTCCCTTTGTTCTCCAGGTTGGCGCCTGATTACCAAAACTTGCATCGCTCTCCCTTTGTTCTCCAGGTGGGCCGCGTAATTTCCAAAACTTGAACCGCTCTCCCTTTGTTCTCCAGGTGTGCGCCTGATTTCAAAAACTTGAACCGCTCTCCCTTTGTTTTCTAGGTGGGCGCCTGATTTCCAAAACTTGAACCGCTCTCCCTTTGTTCTCCAGGTGGGCGCCTGATTTCCAAACTTGAACCTCTTTCCCTTTGTTCTCCAGGTGGGCGCCTGATTTCCGAAACTTGAACTGCTCTCCCTTTGTTCTCCAGGTGGGCGCCTGATTTCCAAAACTTGAACTGCTCTTCCTTGAAACTTGAACTGCTTCCCTTTGTTCTCCAGGTGGGCGCCTGATTTCCAAAACTTGAACTGCTCTCCCTTTGTTCTCCAGGTGGACGCCTGATTTCCAAAACTTGCATTGCTTCCCCGTTGTTCTCCAGGTGGGTGCCTGATTGCTGAAATAGAACTGCTTTCCTTTGAAACTGCTTCTCCCTTGAAACTTGTGCTGTCTTCCCTTCGAAACTGCTTTTCCTTGCACTGTCTCCCTTTGTTCTTCAGGTGGGTGCCTGATTTCATCAAAACAAACAAAACAAAAGAAATTTTCTACCAGTGTGATATTGGGAACATCTGTGAGTGTTAATCAATTCTTGTTATCAAGATAAATTCTAAATCAAATTCCTTTATCCTGAAAATTTCAAACCAAACCCCATTTCGAAAGTGACAACTTAAATGCCAAATTACATTTTCCAAAAGTAGACCTCTCGTCAGACCTTGTCATTTGCGAGGGCCCCAAATCTTACTAAATCCTGTTATCCAAGGGGGTACTGGAGCTTACTGCTGAGTTTGTCTGGCACCTGCTTACCTTACGGAGGTTTCTCCTAAACAAACGAGATTTTCTGCCCCTGTTTCAATCAAAGAAAAATCTTGTCAGTTTTAAAAATGTGGTGGTTATCTTGCGGCATTTTTGCTGGGGGTGGCCCTTTCGCTGCTGTGTTTTGCTTTGACTGGCTGCCTTGAACTGGCCAAGAATTGTTTGACTTTCTAACCGACTCTCAACCGCAGGACCCTGAATGACCCAAGTGTTCTGCACCCAAACCATTGTTTTCACATTCCTGACCCTTTTATCTGAACCAAACCATTCAACCAATGGAACTTTCACCGGCACCTTATTTCCCACTTTACATCATGCTATCTCTGGTACATTCTGGCCGCACTTTGCTTCGTGCAATTGGGAAGTTGGTAGTAAGCTTTGAAATCCCTTCTTACTTGCTTAGACAAGGCTGACATTGGACAAGCCTTAGAGAAATAAACCCGCAAGAAATGAAATGTGATGACTTTGAGAGTTAGGAATAAAGAAGAAAATCCCAAAACTGGATGATTGTTTAAGGGAAAAAAAAGAAAAGAGACTTATCTGAGTGGAGCAGCTGGTACCAATGATCATGACATGCATTTCGGATTAATCAGCCCAATCTATTCAACCAATCACCTTTCGGTTGTCATACTTTGTGCCCCAGGATCTCCATAACCCAATCTCTTCGCCAAATCACTGACCTTGTTCGACTTGCGATGCCCTGAAGGGTTTTCACCAACAAACCCTCTCACTTGTTCATCTCTCAACTCACTGTCGCCTTACGGTGCCCGTGAGGGTTTTCACCAATAAGACTCTCTCATTTTTTCATTTTTCCTACTTAAACCGGAGTGTTGCCCCTGATATGAATCACCTCTACTTGCTTGACTTGGCATCTCTCGAAGACTGATCGGAAGGTCTTTCTTTGGACCGTAATGTGGGCTTTTGAATAAGGTTAAAAAGAAAGGATATCAAAAGGCTCAAAACAACTCAAATGGGTTCAAAATTACAACTCTTGGAATCAGATTTCTTACAACAACCACAACTTCCTGCCCTAGTTTCTTTTCTTGGGGACTTTTGGATTTTTATTTTGACGGGACCGAACCGTGAGGCTGCCTATGTATCCTTAAAAGGAATCAGGTCGAACGTAGTTCATGGCATAGGAATTGCTTTGTGGTTGTTACTTCTCTTTTTCTTCTCTTTTTCCCCTTTTTTCCTTTTCTTTTTATTTCTTTTCCCCTCTGTTTTTTTCTCTTTTCTTTCTTTTTTTTCTTTTTCTCTTTTNTTTCAATTGTTTTCTTTTTCTCTTTCTTTCTTTTCTTTTCTTTTTCTTTTTTTTACTTCTTTTTTTTCTTTTTCTTTCTTTTCCTTCTTTTCTCTTTTATCTTTTTTTTTTCATTCTTTTCCATTCTTTCCTTTTCTTTTCTCTTCTCTTTTCTTCTTTACTTCTTTACTGAATTTCGCTATTGATTCCAAAACAGGGGTATGAAAGGAAATAAATAAGGCTCAAAGGGGTAACAAAGGGTAAAGTGTTTAGATAGCAGAACAAAATGCCTTCGTCATTTCAATCTTTAAAACATGCCAAGTACAAACAAACACAATTTAAACCAAATAAATCATACATAATATCTTTTGACTGCATCAGAATTGATAGTCATGTCTACACATTTGCCTTCTATATCTGTTAAATACAATGCACCATTGGACAACACTCTTGTTACTATGAACGGCCCCTGCCAATTTGGGGTGAACTTTCCTTTTGCTTTGGCCTGATGTGGAAGGATGCGTTTCAATACTTGCTGATCCACTTCAAACTTCCAAGGACACACCTTTTTGTTGTACGCTCTTTCCATTCTCTTTTGATACAACTGGCCATGACACACTACCGCCAATCTTTTCTCATCAATCAAACTCAATTGCTCCAGACGGGTTTTGAACCACTCATCATCATCAATTTCGGCTTCAGCAACAATCCGGAGGGATGGGATTTCAACTTCCGCGGGTATCACTGTTTTAGTACCATATACCAACAAATAAGGAGTTGCACCTACTGAAGTACGAACAGTAGTGCGATAACCCAATAACGCAAATGGCAACTTTTCATGCCATTGTCTGGAACCTTGCACCATTTTCCGAAGTATCTTCTTTATGTTCTTGTTGGCTGCCTCGACTGCTCCATTCGCCTTGGGGCGGTATGGGGTGGAGTTGCGATGCGTAATCTTAAATTGTTGATATACCTTTTTCATCAGATGACTATTGAGATTAGCACCATAATCTGTGATGATCACCTTTGGGATCCCGAACCGACAAATGATATTTGAGTGAACAAAATCGACCACTGCTTTCTTGGTCACAGACTTGAAAGTTTTAGCTTCAACCCACTTAGTGAAATAATCAATGGCCACTAGAATGAACCCGTGCCCATTGGATGTTGCTGGCTCAATTGGTCCAATGACATCCATACCCCAAGCAACGAAGGGCCATGGTGTGGACATCGTGTGCAATTCAGATGGTGGAGAATGAATCAAATATCCGTGCACTTGGCATTGATGACACTTGCGCACAAAACTGATACAACCTCGCTCCATGGTGAGCCAATAATAACCTGCTCGAAGAATTTTCTTTTCCAGAACATACCCACTCATATGCGGCCCGCAAACTCTGGAATGTACTTCAATCATGATGGTCGTGGCTTGCTTTGCATCGATACATCTCAACAGCCCAAGATCTGGAGTTCTTTTGTACAAAATCCCTCCGCTCAAGAAAAATCCACTAGCCGAACGTCGAATTGTTCTCTTTTGATCACTTGTGGCTTGTATAGGATATACTCTCATTCTGATGTACTCCCTGATGTCATGGAACCATGGTTCACCGTCTTGTTCTTCCTCAACCATATTACAATAGGCATGCTGATCACGAACTTGAATATGCAGAGGGTCGACATAAGTTTTGTCCGGATGGTGCAACATTGACGCCAAGGTGGCCAAAGCATTGGCAACCTCATTATGGGTTCTCGGAATATGCCTGAACTCTACTGATCAAAACCGTTGACAAAGATCGTGCAAACATTGCCGGTACGGTATGAGCTTCAAATCCCGTGTTTCCCATTCTCCTTGAATCTGGTGCACCAGAAGGTCCGAGTCTCCCAAGACCAAGACGTCCTAGACACCCATGTCTACAGCTAATCTTAAACCCAAAATGCATGCCTCGTACTCATCCATGTTGTTGGTGCAATAGAAACGAAGCTGGGCTGTAACAGGGTAGTGATGCCCTATTTCAGAAATGAGCACGGCCCCTATTCCGACACCTTTCATGTTAGCAGCTCCATCAAAGAAAAGTTTCCAACCTGGTTCCTCAACCTGCTCCGCCTCGTCAACATGCATCACCTCTTCATCGGGAAAATAAGTTCTCAATGGTTCATACTCTTCGTCAACCGGGTTTTCAGCCAAATGATCAACCAATGCTTGGGCTTTCATTGCGGTCCGAGTCACATAGATAATGTCGAACTCGGTGAGCAAGATTTGCCATTTTGCGAGCCTTCCTGTGGGCATGGGCTTCTGAAATATGTACTTTAAAGGATCCAAGCGAGAGATGAGGTAAGTAGTGTAGGACGACAATTAATGCTTCAGCTTCTGTGCTACCCAAGTTAGGGCGCAACATGTCCTTTCAAGGTGAGTGTACTTAACCTCATAGGATGTGAACTTCTTGCTGAGATAATAGGTGGCTTGTTCCTTCCTGCCAGTGACATTGTGTTGACCCAATACAGAGCCAAACGAATTGTCCAGGACTGCCAAATACAGAATTAAGGGCCTCCCGAGTTTCGGCGGGACCAACACATGTGGGTTTGACAAATATTCTTTGATCCTATCAAATGCTTCCTGGCATTCATCAGTCCATTTGACTGCATCATCCTTCTTCAACAGCTTAAAGATGGGCTCACAAGTTGTTGTGAGTTGAGCAATAAACCTGCTGATGTAATTTAATCGCCCGAGCAAACTCATCACCTCAGTCTTGTTCCTTGGAGGTGGCAATCTGAATGCTTGNTCTTAAGATTGTACCTGCGGAGCCTCTGGAAAAAATTTTCTCAAATCTTTGACGTGGTCAGACTGCTTCCTGGACTTTATGATCACATCGTCCACGTAGACCTCAATTTCCCTGTGTATCATGTCATGGAATATGGTCGTCATCGCCCTCATGTAAGTTGCCCCAGCGTTTTTCAGATCGAATGGCATTACTGGGTAGCAGTAAGTTCCCCATGGTGTGATGAATGCTGTCTTTTCCGCATCCTCCTCATCCATCAAAATCTGATGATACCCCGCATAGCAATCCACAAAAGACCCAATCTCATGCTTGGCACAATTATCAATCAAAATGTGAATATTTGGCAGTGGGAAATTGTCCTTTGGAATTGCTTTGTTGAGATCACGATAATCAACACAAACTCTGGTTTACCATCTTTCTTCGGCACAGTTACAACATTGGCTAACCACGTGGGATACCGTGTGACCCGAATGACCTTTGCGTCAAGCTGCTTTGTGACTTCTTCTTTGATCTTTACACTCATGTCAGTTTTGAACTTTCTCAACTTCTGCTTGACAGGAGGGAATGCTGGATCAGTTTGCAATTTATGAACCACCAAATCAGTACTTAAGCCGGGCATATCATCATACGACCATGCAAAAATATCCTTATACTCAAACAATGCTTTAATTATCTCCTCCCTGATTTGCGGTTCCAGATGGACACTTATTTTAGTTTCTCTGACATTATCTGGGTCTCCTAAATTGATTGCTTTTGTATCATTCAGGTTAGGCTTGGGTTTTTCTTCAAAATGACTTAGCTCCTTACTAATCTCTTCAAAAGCCTCATCTTCATCATATTCTGATTCGTCATCACACTCTATTTCTTGAATTATTATTTCGGAATTAGATTGACTTTTAAGACTGGGCCGATGATTCCTCATGCATGTCATGTTATTGAAACCAGCATAAAAAGAATTGTACAGAAAAGAAAGGAAAACAAAAATAAAACTATCAAGAATGATGGAAAAAGGGAAATTGCATTTCATTGTAAAATAAAGGATAACAGGGTTTGTACATCAACAAGCGGAAAATAAAAAGTCTGGGTCACAACCCTGGAATGACCCAAACGGAAAGGAAAACAAACAAACTACCAAGACTCCCTCCGGGCAGGGAGAGGACTAGCCTTCCAATTGTTAAGCTTTACATTCGGCCCGACGAATTGCACATCTGCCTTGCTAGACCCTTCTCCAGCTTCCACCATATTCACATCATCAAAAAAACTCTGAAACCTTTCCATTAACTCTTCATCCACTTTAACCACAGTGCTGGGAACCGTTGTTGCTGGGCGTTTCCTGGCACCTGGCTTGACGAAAGACCTGGAGAGACGTGGGATAGGCTTTGGAAGTGCCCACGCCTTCTGTTTCAATCTTTTAGCTCTCTTCACATCTGCTGCTATGGGTTTGAACCCAAGGCCGAACGTGCCCAAATTTTCAGGGAGATACCGGCTGTATGATACCCTGTAAGGATGCACCCAAACCTTTACCTGGCACAAATCCGTTTTTCAGCATTTCAACGGCCACGATGAGGGATGCAGAGGCTATCTTTGGAGCTGGCAGAGACTTCCCTTCTAGAACTTTCTCGATCGACACTATTTCAGAAACTTGGTATACCCACGGTCCTTCATCGTCTTTGGCCTCAATAAACGGAACAGAGACATCACTGTGAGCACATAAATTATCCTTACCATGTACGACAATTTCTTGTCTGTCCCATTCAAACTTGACCATCTAGTGTAATGAGGACGGGACTGCTTTGGCGGCATGTATCCACGGCCGACCCAGCAGCAAATTGTAGGAGACGACCACGTCCAATACTTGGAACTCCATGGTGAATTCCACCTGTCCTATTGTCAAGTCAAGCACTATATCACCAACTGAATCTTTCCCACCACCGTCAAATCCCCGGACGCATATGCTATTCTTGTGAATCCTCTCATCATTAACTTTCAGCTTGTTCAGAGTAGAGAGGGGACAGATGTTTGCACTTGAACCATTGTCAACTAACACCCTGGTGACCACAAACTCTTCACATTTTACCGTAAGATAGAGGGCCTTGTTGTGTTCAGTTCCTTCCATGGGCAACTCATCATCAGAAAAGGTGATCCTGTTCACCTCAAATATTTTTTTGGCGATCTTCTCCAGATGGTTCACTGAAATTTTATCGGGGACATGAGCTTCGTTCAAGATTTTCATCAAGGCCCGACGATGCTCATCTGAATGGATCAATAATGACAGCAATGAAATGTGAGCGGGAGTCTTTCTTAATTGTTCCACGATGGAGTAATCTTGCACTTCCATTTTCCTCAGAAACTGCTCCGCTTCTTCCTCAGTGACTGCTTTCTTTACTAGAATTGAATTATCCTTGGATGCTTTGGTTCTTCTAAATTCTTCCGGGGCAAAGCATCTCCCCTAACGAGTTAGCCCTTGGGCCTCATTGACTTCTTCTTTCACTTCTTTCCCCTTGTAAGTCACTGTCACCCGTTCATAGCTCCAAGGGACAGCCTTGGTGTTGATTACCGGCAACTGAGTTACAAGCTTGATGATGACTGGGTCCGTGCGGGCACCCTTCACAATTAAGATAGGCCTGTTTGCCAATCCTGGCACAATCACTTTTGACTTCGTATCACTTGTGGATCTCTTCTCAACTACCACAGAAGGTTCACCATTTGTCATGCTTAACTTATTCACCGCTCCTTCAACCATTGGTTTTTCAACACTTTTCCCTTTGGTCGGCTGGACCTCGCCGGATCGAATCATCATAACAGATTGCGATGGCTTCTTGGGCTCCCCACCTTTGTGTACTATCTCGATCATGTTCGTCCCCTCATGAACTAGTAATGGATTCTGGTTAATATTGGGTGCCTCCGGGGTTTGGATTTCAATCCGGTTCGTGTCAATGAGTTCCTGGATGGTATTTTTCAGGTGCCAGCACTTCTGCGTATCATGCCCCGGAGTTCCAGAACAATATTCACAGCTCACAGAGTAATCAAGATTCTTGGGAGGCAGATTCGGCAATTTCGACTCGATTGGGCTCAGCATATCCAACTGCCTCAATCTATGGAACAAACTAGTGTAAGACTCCCCCAACTGGGTGAAAGTTTTCTTCTGCTTCCTCTCATTCTTGAATGCTGGATTAGGACGGAAACCTGGACCAGGAGGGTTTCGGTAGGCTCGGGGAGGTGGGTAAGCATTTTGTGGAGCTGGGTAGGTATTTTGTGGGACTAGGGGACGCCATTGTGGTTGGGTATATGACTGGGCATGGTGGACAGAGACATGAGGGTCTGGTGATGGGTAGTAATGTTGGGGTGGATTATAGGGGTTTTGGGTGTAGGCTCTGTGTTGGGGGCGAGGCAGGGTATAATGGTGTGACGGGCCCTTTGTTCCAAACCACGATCCTGAATCCACTGTTGCCACATCTTCTTTCTTTTTCTTCCCAATCACTCATCCGGTACCGTTTTGGATGGCTTGGGTGGTTGCTTTGATGGCCGAATAGCTCATGATTTTGCTTGACTTAAGACCTTCTTCCACCATGCCACCCATCTTCCCTACCTCGTTGAATGACATGCCTATGGCCGATATTAGATGGCCAAAGTAAGTGGGTTCCAACGCTTGCAGAAAATACTCCACCATTTCGTTCTCCTCCATTGGAGGGTTGACTCTTGCCGCTTGTTCTCTCCAGCGAAAACCATATTCCCTGAAACTTTCTCCCGACTTCTTTTCTATCTTAGTTAGAGACAATTGATCCGGAACAATCTCGATGTTGTACTGGAAATGGCGGGCGAAAGCTTGGGCCAAATCATCCCAAGTATACCATCGGTTATGATCTTGACGCGTATACCACTCTAACGCCGCGCCACTTAAACTCTGGCTGATGCATGCCATTAGCAACTCATCTCTTCCACCTGCTCCCCTCATCTTACTGCAGAATCCCCTCAAGTGGGCCACCGGGTCCCCATGCCCGTCATATAAGTCGAATTTAGGCATCTTGAATCCTACAGGCAACTGAACATCGGGGAATAGACACAAATCTTTATAGGCCATGCTCACCTGACCTCCTAATCCCTTTATGCTTCTGAATGATTGTTCCAGGCCTTTTACTTTCCTGAACATCTCCTCCTGCTCTGGGTTTTTAGGTGGCTTTTCCGTCTCAGCTGGGAGGTCGAAACGGGGAGTGTAGGGGTAATGATCTGGTGCCTTGAAAGTAGGCTCCGGGGGGTAGTATTGGTTTTCTTGGGTCTGAACAAAGGTTCGCTGGAGGATCGATGAAGTGTAGCTGGCGGTGGTGCCACAAAAATAGGAGTAGCTAGTGGAGGGGGGTATGGGATTGGTTTGGCTGGTGGTGCTTGTGTGGTTTGGGAAGTGGTGCCTTGATAATGGTGGTAGTGGGTGAAGCCCGGTGCATTTTGTGGGGATGAATCAACAGTGGGAGATTCTTGGGACTGAGCCAATGGTGGGATGAAAGCGAGGTTGGCAGGGTGTGCTGGTGAGGGATGCCCTTTTACCCAGGCTTGGTACATTTCGGCCATCTGATGTTTCAATTTATACAGTTCCTCTTTCAGATTAACCTCAGACTCTTCCCCTTCTCTGGATGGATCAATGATGCTTGCATCCAATTCTTGGCCAGCCATGATCAATTTGTTCTTAGACCCGGTGTTGTACGGGTGGGTTGCCAGAATGCCGATCAAACTAACCACCTGCCTGGATTTGAGGACAACAAACAAACATTGTTAGGGATTAGGAGCTTAACAGATAGGCAACCGCACGTCGGGGATGCAATGCACCTAAACAGTTAACCCTTTCTATTATGCATTTGAATGGCCGTTTGCGTCATCCCGACTTTCATTAATTTTCATTTTGCAACTTCTCTCTCTCTTTCCTTTTCATTCCTGCTTTTCTTTGCCTGGTTCTTGTCTTTCCTTTTATTCTCCCATTTTTCCTCACAGTTTTCTTGTTTTCTCTCTCTCTTTTTTCTTTTGTCTCTTTTTTTTATTATTTTTATTTTCATGGTTATGATCGAATCCTATGGGTATTGCCTACGTATCATGACACCGCATGAATCAGACCAAGCGTAGTTCTGGGAGATAAGTGCGAAAATAAAAGAAAAATATGTTTTTGGGTTTTTCAATTTTCCATAAAACAAAACTAAAGCAGACATCCTGGTTACAACGACTTTCACTACAGATTTTAAGCATAAAACTAACAGACTCCAACTAAAAAAATAAAAATACAAACTCCAAAATGGACAAACAAACTCCAAAGAAAACGAAAATACAGACTCGAATAAAACTCATGAATACATAAGTGCTTCAATTACTCCTGGGGCCCGCGGGACATCAGTCGATCTCGCCGCGGGCCTATGCGCCATATCTTCTTGAAGGCGAAATAGGTCATCCATGATCTGTCGGACAAAAATCATAACGGAGGCGAAGAACATGGACCTGGTCATGTCCTCACACTCACTGCATTTCATCACTATGTAGTCCGCAATGCTCCTAACCCTTTCTCTAATAATACCCTTCTTTTGAAGCAACCGACCAATCTGCTGAGATCTGGCCCCTAAAACTTGTTCAGCTGTATGATTCTGCTCTTGAAGCTGCTGCAGGTCTTTTTCTAGCTGCGACATCAGGGCATAGCAGTGTTCTCTTTCTGCTTTGAAATCTTTTGCCTGCTTAGTCATTTTATTCTCAAGGACGGTGATCTTTTTCTTCAACCCTACGACTTCATTGTCATATTTCTCTTTTAACTGTTGAACCAAGCGCCTCGTTCCTCCGCATTCTTAGCCAATTTTGTTCGAGCCCTTGCCAGTTCACCCTCTGCCTTGTTCAGATCAAAGCCATACTCACCTACCTTCTGCCTAAGGTTACTTATAATCTTTTCATCTTTTGCACTTCTGGCGGGGTTTTCGGCTGCTATTTTCATTTCCTGAATTTGGGCCCGAAGAGCCTTATTTTCTTGGGCCAATTTCTTCTTCTCCCCTTCGTCAACAGTGGCCTGCACACTTTTGTCAAATTTAAGATCTCGGATTTGCCCCTCCATCTTGCTTATCGTGGCTCTATAGCTTGCCTCTTTTGCCAACCAATCCAATTGCTCCTGTATCCCATCGGTGAATTGTTGGACATGGGGCCTCTTGGCAGGCCGTTCATACTCCTGATGGACTTGAGACCTTTTACCGTACCAAGTTGTGTAACTAGGCTCTAACTCGCCGTTGGACAGATCTCGCACCTGAGTCTTTGACTCTAAGAACCTACATTGATGCCAAATTCGACGCACCTTTTCTTCTGGGAAAACAGCCTTTGGTCCTAGCTCGATGACCTGCCGATTCAAATCCTGATCATGCAGAACAGTCTGGTACCCGCCTAGCTGGCGTAGAACTCTGTGCGGGGCATAAGGCTGAATGCTCCGTAGACCCATCAATAGAAAAAAACATACTTCAGCCAACATATAAATGACTTCACTGACCGAGAGCCACCTGAATGTCCATTCAATCTTGTTTGCAGTCAGGGAGCTCAGGTGTGCAAACCATGCTTTCCTACCTTCCGGGAATTTATGGCCCTCCACCCGTTGTTCATGTTTTCCAATGCATTCAAGACTGGTCATGCCACAGTTCATGTACCCCGGACGGTGGCAAAGGTGTTCCTCCATCCAGAGTTGTAGAAGCATATTGCATCCTTCAAAAAACTTTCCCCCTTCTCGGCAGACGGTTAGAGCTCGGTAAATCTCCGCCAAGATCATCGGTACAATGGTGCCATTTGCCTTTTTAGTCATGAAGTCGGCTATCCCTACAAGCCCCAACTCTATGTTTCCATCTTTTCTTGGACAAATCAAAACACCCAGGAATGCCACTATAAAAGCCAATCCTCGCTGAGCTTCCCACTTATCTTTGTTCCCCGAGGGAGTAAGACCGGTATCTGGCATATCAAAACCGTGGGGATTCCCGTAACATCGGTACAAGAAATAGAATGTGCAGAATCCCTTGGCCAAATTTCCGTCTTGAACTTCCTGACTGATGCTTAGCAGGTCCAGAAACTTATGAGGAGTCACTGTTCTAGGTGCCACCGGGTATTGATTTCTGAGATTCCCACTAAAACCAGCGTAGCCAGCTATTTCCTCAAAGCCTCAATTATATCCTTCCTCGACTTAATCTTCAGAAGCCCAACAAGACCACCCAAAGCTTTTATCACAGTTTTTCTGCTAACTTCTCCCAAATCATGCCACCACATATGTAGTTCTAACGGGATTTCCTCGCGGACTGTGAAAGGTTCGTTTTCAATTGTGCTCATCCTGCATATTTATTTAAGGTGATTGATTAAAAGACTATGATTTACTTTGACTCAAGAGAAAAACACCCATTTTCACAAAACATTCTTGCGAATACAGCCCTTTAACACCTCAAGATAATAATAATAATAAAAAAACAAATTTTAAGGCTGTTTTTGTTAATCAACCAAAATTTTTCGAAAAAGGACCCTAAGGTCGGCTATCTTGCAAAACCAGCCTTCGGCCTTGGGGCATTTTGCCTATTTGGACAGAAGGCGCACCTATTATTATGACAAAAAGCGGCACTTCACATTTTTGGATTATTTTTGCAAAAGGAGTTGGACCCGATGAGGGTTGCCTACGTATCCCACATCCGGTGAGAATCAAACTTGCGTAGTTCGGTCAATTTTGACGCAACAGAAAACACAAACTTTTGAAATATATTTTTTTTTCTGAAAATTTCGGCAGAGTTTTGGGGTATTTTGGATACCAGGTTTTTCACAGGCGGGTAATTTCTTCTCTCTCACCTCACTTTGGTTTTTCTCAATTTTTCCCTTATTCTAGAAGCCGGTCAACATGCAGCCCGAATCAAATAAATGCGCAAGTAGCAAGCAAAAATGCATCAGAATGGTCTTTTGATCTCAGGTGCACCTGTCCTAGACGGATCCAACCCCTGTGTTGAGTCCCCAAAGTCAAAATGCACATGATGCAAACAAGCGCTCCTACTAGGGATCCGACATGAGGCTATGTTATACTAGGTTTGAAAACCTGGGTTTATTTGTTCTAAACCTGGCTTACCCGAGCGGACAACTCGAGCCGGGGGGGGGGGGGGGGCAGCGTACCGGGAATAGAGAAGCTTTGCCGGCTTTGCAACTTGTCCGAACCTTGTTCTAAAATTAGGATATGACTCTAACAGAAGAGAAGCTACACGAAGTGCACCCTTCTCAAATGATTTAGAAGACTCAGAGAGAGGAGGGATTCGAAACAGTTTATATACAGTTCAACAATATCAAAGCGGTAAAAAGCAACATTTAGCACATTAGGCTCAATCATGTAAATAAAATCAGATAATAAATAAAGCCAAATATAACAATTATTCTAAGCTCGAATTCTTGAACCCTGAACCAGAGATTCTGGGTTCGATGCCCAGTAGAGTCGCCAGAGCTGTCACACCTCCTTTTTCCTACACCCCGGAAGAGTATAAGGGAGTTTTTTCCAATTTAAGTGACAATCGAAACGAGATTATTTATTTAATATCAGAGTCGCCAGTTGGGATAATTTATGGTGTCCCAAGTCACCGGTTCAAATCCCGAATCGAGGAAAGATTGACTCTGTTTTACAGTCCGCGAACACAGAAATCCGGGTAAGGAATTCTGTTAACCCGAGAGAAGGTGTTAGGCATTCCTGGATTCCGTGGTTCTAGCACGGTCGCCTAAACTATTATAATTAGCCTATTATTCGATTTTAATACATATTTTAGCCTATGGTATATTTTTGACTTATTAGCCGCTTTTAATTAATTTTAGGAAGATTCAACGTTATTTGAAACATATCTTGAACCACGCCACATGAAATGCACCCGCGGTCCACGACACATTTTATTTAACATTGTTTAGAATTGGAGTTGGGTCACATGAAATGAACACCCGAGTTTAGGAAATTAATTTAAAAATAGCGCGCCTAAAGAAACTACGCACTTTCAAGTTAATAGCAAGTTTTGCGGGGGCCATGGATAATTCAACTAATGGCACACCTCGATTCTAATTTTTTAAAGGATGTTCGAACTAAACTTTTGAGGGCCATAAACTATATCTTACCTAATATGGCACGCCTCAAATCTAATTGTTCAAATGATTTCTTATTTCTTAATCATGAGAGCCATAAACTATTGGTGTTATTTAATATGGCACACCTCAACTTAAGAAAGCTTAATTAATTTAAACAAACACAATTCGAAACTATTGTTTACACGAACATCCGCTACAGAAAAACGTTGGACTTCTGGGCTGAACCCAGCCCAAGAGAAGGGACGGGCAAGGGACAGTCCAGGTTATTGAGTCCTTTCACCAACCAGGCCAGCATTAGGCCCAACTCTTAGAACCAAATAATTCGTACAAAATCATTTAAGCACAAATCAACTAAGGCTACATGAAACATGAAATTGAATTAACATTTTTAACTTCTGAATTTTAACTATTCAGGCACAAATCAACTAGTCGAACTTCTGAATTTTAACTTTCATGCATTTTGGGCCAGGTCTGCTGTGGGAAAAATCCAGCAGCAACAAATAAACGAGCTACTGGGCTCAAGAAGCAGGCCCAAGTAGCAATGGGCATACCGGTCTCCCTTGCAAATAACCTCAAAGTCCAAAGCCCAAGGAACCTAAACCTTGCAAAAGCCAAGGCTGAGGAGCAGGACTCAAGATCGAGTCCATACCAACACAGAACTACCATTTGCACCCAACAATACCAAACAAGCCTGATAAACTTTCATCACTACACAGTAGCTGGGACGCAAGGAAGCTTTAAAGGCTACTAACTCACATTACACTAAAAAACAACACAGTCTCGACTTCAATTACATTGATAACAAAACCAACAAATGTTCATGCTTGAATTCAATTCTAGGCTAACTCATAAATAACAATATGAAATTTAATCTCAGCTAGACCCCTTTCTTAATACTAACAGTAGCAAAGACCCAGGATGTCAACAAATCATTCACGTGAATCCAAAAATCACACCCAAACTCTCAAATAACATTGATTCAATTTTACAGCATATTTATGACATGAGAAAACTCAGATAACATGTATAGTATAGGATTTACTACAGGATGCTACAGAAATGGAAGAAATAGAAGAAATAAAACTCAAAACACAACTTGTATTCAGTCAGGTTTCCACTCGAAATACATATTTACTATCACTTGTTGTCCATGGTTTGGAAAATACCTGGAATGCAATAGAAAAATAAGGAGTTAACAGCAGCAACAGAATCAGCTTAAAATCAGCAATAGAACAGTGCCAAACAGCAACTCAAACCAAACTTTTAACCCCAAACTCAAGCCATTTTCCAACCCAGATGCACGATTTTGGAATTTTCAGAAGTTCTAACTAACCAAAGGGATTCAGAGAACCAAAAACCAAGCACAATTTGAGCTATTTTCAGTATTTTTGTATTTGAGAAAGAACTCAGCTGCTTCTAAAATTATCAGTATATTTTCAGTCTCTAAAAATCTCTCTCTTGAGAGTGAAGCAATTAGCCTTTTATAGCGAAGCTTTAGGGCAGCAGAAATAAACTTCAGTTTTTTCCCTTTACTCCTTTTTGAATTTTCGGTTTTGCTATCATGTCCTAAATTTTAAAATCAGTTTTTCAAAACAGTCCCAAATCCACCTTCCTAGCAGCTTCCTAAATCAGTTACGGAAGATTCTCTAACCTAAAAACCCTGAATTACCCTTGTAACCCCTGCTATTTACTTCAGCATAGATATGGGTCAATTTGACCCAAGGCTAACCTGACATGGGCTTGCAAAACCCGAGCTAATCCCCCTTTCTTTGGGCCTCTGATTAACAGAGTTTCAACCAATTCATAATTCGAGCTCATAAAAGTAATGAGCCAAACGGATTTTCCAAAAGAAACCAGAAAACCTTTGAAATGAAACCAAAACAAAAAAAAGGAAAAGGAACTAATTAAGAACCAAAATAGCACAAATAAACCTGCTATTAATCTAATCACGCAACAACACTGATTACAAATGAAAACATAATAAAGAAAAGGAAAGAGGAGACAGAAAGAGATGAAGATGAGAAGTAAAGTGAAAAAATAAAGAAAAGAAAAGCAACCAGAAAAAAGAAAAAGTACCTAAGAGGAACGTTTGGACAGTGGAGGTTGAAAAATGCTTCAACGCCTTCAATTTTTGCCGAGATTGACATTAATCGTGTGTTCTCGTTGAGAACACAGGAATAAAATCAACCTTGACCCCAATCTTTTACTGAACCTCGACAATTTGGGGAGATTTGGGTTTTAGGGTTTCCACCTCAGATTTGAAATTCGACGAGATGTAGGAGGATTCGAAGGGTATGGCTTTGAGCTGTGGAAAGAGGGAACTGTGAGGGTCTTATGGTGTAAATCTAGGACGGATTGTGGGTGGCGCCGCCACCGGAGAAGGTTAGAATATTAGGGCGGCGCTTAGGGTTTGGTCTCTGATGAGGGAGATAAAACGAACGAGATGGAATGGGGGGGATGGCTATTTCGAACAGTTTTATACTGTCAAACAAATTAGTTCTCGTCCATTTGATTAAGTAGGATCAACGACTGCGATTGAGAGGCTGGAAACGAGGTCGTTTGGTTAACTGAGTGGGGCGGACCGGGTAAAGGTGATTTGGGCTTGGAATTGGACGGGTTTCAGGGTATTTAAATCATTTGGGCTGGGGGAATTTAATTCAATTGGCCCAAAAAATCAGACTTCTTTTATTTCTTTTCTTTTTCTTTTCTTTTTTTTTTCAAATTAATTCTAAATTAACTCTTAAACTAAATTAATTTCCCAAATTAAACTAATTGCTCATCATAATATTTACAATAATTAATTAATTCCCAAATTAAAAGAAACTACAAAATTTAAAGTTAAAAAGTTGAAAATGCAAAGTAAGTCATTTTTGTGATTTTTTCATTTTGTAAAACAACTAATTAACCTAAAAAATGTAAAACTAAATCCTAAATGCAAATTCAATGTATTTTGTATATCATGATCTAAATAAAAAAAGCATGCACAGACAAATGCAAACAATTAACAAAATCCTATAAAAAATTCTACAAAAATTGTGAATAATGGGAAAACATTATTTTCTTAGAATTTATGGGAGTAATTCATATAGGGCAAAAATCACGTGCTCACAAATCCGATTGACCTCAAATTTTGCACACAAGTCACATTTGATATTACGGACCTGCTCCAACTTCCGGAATCGGAATCCAACCCCGATATAAAATATTCCAGACCCGATCAAACTTTCCAAATATCCTCAAATTTCCAACTTTCGCCAAATAACGCCGAACGACCCTCCAAATCAACATCCGGACGCGCTCCTAAGACCAAAATCACCATACGGAGCTATTGGACCCGATAAAACTCCATTCTAGAGTCGTCTTCACACAGGTCAAACTGCGGTCAAATCTTACAACTCAAACTTCACGCAGGGACTATGTGTCCCATTCCACACTGAAACTCTCTCGAACCCAGCACCAAGCACCCCGGCAAGTCAAGTAAGTATAAAATGAATCAGAGGGGACAATAAATAGGGGACCGGGGCTCATACTCTCAAAACGATCGTCCGGTTCGTTATATCCTCCCCCTATTAAAACAATCATTCATCCTCGAAAGAGTATAGAGACATACTTGAAGCGGTGAAAAGATGAGTGTAACGGCTGCGTATATCATGCTCAGTCTCCCAAGTCGCCTCCTCGACTGGCTGGGCCCTCCACTGAACCTTCACTTAAGCAATGTTCTTTGACCTTAACTTTCGAACCTGCCTGTCCAAGATGGCCACCGGATCCTCAACATAAGACAAGTCCTTGTCCAACTGGACTGAGCTGAAATCTAACACATGAGACGGATCGCAGTGATACTTCCGGAGCATAGAAACATAAATGCAACATCGCGAACCTTCCGATCCGCATAACTCTTCTGTCTAGATTGGGATGTACGAAGTTGATCATGAATAGCCTTAACCTTTTCCAAAGCGTCCTGAACTAAGTCTATACCAAATAGTCTAGCCTCGCCCGGCTCAAAACAACCCACTAGAGACCGACATAGTCTAGCATACAAAACCTTATACGAGGCCATCTGAATGCTCGAGTGTTAACTGATCCAAAGAATCCCAAACTCCATCACACATGCATGGGACATATCCTCCAGTATCTGAATAGTGTGCTCGGGCTACCCATCCGTCTGAGGGTAAAATGCTATGCTTAACTTAACCCGAGTACCTAACTCATGATGTACGACCCTCTAGAGTCGCGATGTAAACTACGTACCCCGGTCAGAGATGATAGATACTGGCACGCCATGAAGCCTGAAAATCTCGCAGCTATAAACTCGAGCCAGCTGCTCGGAAGAATAAGTAGTCATCACTGGAATGAAATGAGCCGACTTGGTCAACCTATCCACAATCACCGAAACTGCATCAAACTTCCTCTGAGTCCGTGGAAGCCCAACAATAAAATCCATAGAGATCCTCTCCTATTTCCACTCCGGAATCTTTAGCTTCTGAAGCAATTCACCTGGCCGCTGATGCTCATACTTCACCTGCTGGTAGTTTAGGCACCAAGCTACATACTCTACTATGTCCTTCTTCATTCTCCTCCACCAATAATGCTGACTCAAGTCCTGATACATCTTTGCGACACCTGGATGAATGGAGTACCGCAAACTGGGAGCCTCCTGGAGAATTAACTCATGCAAACCATCTACATTACACATAACCTGCCATGCATCCTCAACGCACTGTCATCTCCAATAATGACCTCCTTGGCATCACCATGATGAACCGTGTCCTTAAGGACAAGCAAATGGGGGTCATCATACTGACGCTCCGTAATACAATCATAAAGAGAAGACTGAGAAACCACACAAGCCAAAACTTGACTCGACTCAGAAACATCCTATCTAACAAATTGGTTGGCCAAGGCCTGAACATCCAATGCTAATGGCCTTTCTGCTGCTGGTAGATATGCTAAGCTGCTTGAACTCTCTACCCTGCGACTCAAGGCATTGTCCATTATATTGGCCTTCCCGGGATGGTATAGAATAGTGATATCATAGTCCTTGAGCAGCTCTAACCACCTCAACTGACGCTAGTTAAGATCTTTCTGTTTGAATAGATGCTGCAGACTCCGGTGATCGGTGTAGATCTCACAAGGGTTACCGTACAAATGGTGCTGCCAAATCTTTAAGGTATGAACAATAGCTCTTAACTCGAGGTTGTGGACAGGATAGTTCTTCTCATTTACCTTCAGCTGTCTAGACGCGTAGGCAATCACCCTATAGTCCTGCATCAACACCGTGCCGAGACTAATACACGACGAATCACAATATATAGTATAAGACCCGACCTATAGGCAATACCAATATTGGGGCTGTAGTCAAAACTGTCTTGAGCTTTTGGAAGCTCTCCTAATACTCCTTTGTCCACCTGAACGGACCCTTCTGGGTCAGCCTGGTCATAGGTGTTGCAATAGATGAGAAACCCTGTACAAATCGACGGTAATACCCCGCCAAACCAATAAAACACCGAATCTCTGTAGCAAATGACGCTCTAGGGTAACTCTACACTGCCTCAACCTCCTTCGGATCCACCTTGATCCCCTCACTCGACACTATGTGACCCAAAAATGCCACTGAATCTAGCCAGAACTCGCACTTTGAGAATTTTGCATATAACTTCTTTTCTTTCAAAGTCCGGAGCACAGTCCTCAGGTGCTGCTCATGATCCTTATCACACACGTTTGTTCCACCCGCAAAATAAATATGTGATTGTGTGCATTTAAGAGTTTTTCCAACTTAAAGTGACAATTTGAGTAGGGATTATTTTATTTACAGAGTCGCCACTTGGAATTGATTTTTGGGTATTCCAAGTCACCCTTTTTTTTATTGAATCTCTAGTCAAAGGAAAGTTGACTCTATTTATTATTGGTCTGCAAAACAATGTCCGAGTAAGGAATTCTGTTGACCGGGGAGAAGGTGTAAGGCATTCCCCGAGTCCAGTGGTTCTAGCACGGTCGCTTTTATTGACTAAAATTGGATTGAATTAATTTTTGGATAAAGTATGTTTTATTTGCCTTGATTAACGATCATCTATTGTCACGTAAAAATTAATAATTGAATTTTATTAACTTTGGCTTAGGCGTGTATAAGCACACAAGGTCTTTATTTGGTTATTTGCATTTAACCAAAGAACGGATATGAACACATGGTCAAACACAGTTTGTTAATTAGAGAGTCAAGGAGCGGGAATGCACACATGACTATTTATTAAATAAATATTGACCTAAGATTATATGTTGTCAATGCACCTCACTTGAACTCTTTCATATTAGACTTAACTTGTTAACGTATATTAAGATTGTAGAAAAATATTTCACTATCTATGTAATCTAACTACTTATATCTGATTAGTATTATTTTATATTTCATCAAATAGGATTTACTATAATTTTCATCAAATAAGATTTACTATAGAGAACATTACTCTTATGTTATTAGTATAATGTAATTTAGTGTGATAGTGTAAACAACTTATATCCTTCAACGTAAGCTAAACTCTTTCACATTTACATCTCTGTCTTTGTCTCGAACCCTCCTTTCTCTTTACTCTTTAGTTAAGAACACATGGTCTACATCTGAAACATGCCTAAAATTGTGCCTAAATTAATTAAAAGAGATTAAGTAAATTATTCAAGAGAAAAGAATATGACATTATTATATTCGTTTAACTAAATATGACACTAAAAATATTTGGATTAACTCATGGACTATATCGACATGGGCTGATGAAATTATATTTTTAATTTGATACGAAGTGTAAGACATCTCATGTGAAAAAGGAAGCCTGCTTGTGACAGATTATTGTTGAACAAGTCATGGCTATTGACGTGGGGCCCAGTTAATTAAAATGGCCCAATCACATATATATAGACCAACAAGAACCTTAAAATCACTCCAATGCATCACTATTGCTTTCTACTTGATTTTCATAAAACTACTTTCGATTATTTTGGATATCAAACACGTTAGTACGAAAATGGCGATCATTAGTTTCAATCAATACTTCATCAAGATGAAGCAACTTAACCATCAAAAGAAATGTAATTTGGTGATTTTTCACAAAACAAACAGAAGGAGAAAAATGGCACTGGGCTATGAGCCAAAATGTTTAAAGCTTGGTGTCAACCGCAATGACACAAGAAGCTATACATTCATTGCACATGCTTACATACAAAGTCCTACACAACAGAGTATTTAAAGCTCAAAAGAAGCTGAAGAACACTTTAAATCTACTTCATTTCCATTCATTATTGCCCAAAATTACAATAGTTGTTAAGAAGGTTACCCGGATAACAAAAAGTAGAAGTGTTAGCAATGACCGAAGTAACAGAAACCAACAACAACAACAGCAATAACGAGCAGCTTTTAAACCAAAGATAATGAGGAGTTTCAACTTTTTCTTGCAGCTTACTATAGATGTTAAGTTGATCTTTGTTTTTTCTCTCATGTGGTATTTTTTTTCCAGTGAGTAAGTGTAACGACCCGGCCGGTCGTTTTGAGAATTAACGCCTCGATCCCCTGTTAACTGCTTCCCTGTATCTATTTTTTGCTATTTTGATTTGCCTGGATAATTCGTTTTGAGTTTCGGAGTGTTTTGGGATACTTAGTCCATAAATGAGAGCTTAAGTCTTAGAATTTGGACCGTAATCGAAACAATACGAAGACGGCTCCGGAATGGAGTTTCATCGATTTTGTTATCTCCATTGGGTAATTTTGGGCTTAGGGGCATGTCCGAACTGTGTTTTTGAGGTCGGTAGCTCATTTATGCTTGAAATGGCAAAAGTTAAATTTTTGGAGTTTCGGGCCGATAGTGGAATTTTTTATATCGGGGCCGTAATCCGATTCCAGAAGTTGGAGTAGGTCCGTAGTATTGAATATGACTTGTATGTAAAATTTGGGATTAATTGGACGTGGTTTGTTTAGTTTCGACATCAGTTGTAGAATTTTGATGTTTCAAGTTCTTAAAGTTTGGATTGTAGGGTGATTCGTGATTTTAGCGTTGTTTGATGTGATTTGAGGGATCGACTAAGTTCGTATGGTATTTTACGATTGGTTGGTATGTTTAGTTGAGGTCTTGGGGGCCTTAGGTGTGTTTCGGATGCTCAACGGGACTTTTTTGGACTTAAGAAGATGGCAGATTTTGCTGGTGTTTTGTTGCAGAAGATTTGTCCTTCGCGATCGCAAAGAGGAGCTGGGCCACGCGCTTTGCCCTTCGCGGTTGCGTGAGGTCAATTGCGATCGCGTAGGTATGTGCAGCTGGTGCATTGCTTTCGCATGTGCTGTTACGCGTTCGCCTAGTACAAATTTCTGAGGCGGGTGAGATTTTTCTTCGCGATCGCGAGGCCATTCCCGCGATCGTGATTATGGAATCACTAGGCAAAATTTAAAGTTCAAAAACAAGGGTTTGAGTTCATAACTCCAAAATTTGATTGAGAGCTCGGTAGAAGGCGAAATTTGGAGAGATTTTCGGAGGAAGTTTGTGTGTAATGATTACTAACTCCTTTTTTATTATATCCCATCAATCTAACTTAATTTCATCATTTAATTTCGGATTTGGGGTGACAATTGGGAAAAATTGAGAAAAGTTCTTGGGCCGAATTTTGGGATTTTGATCAAGATTTTGGTATCGGTTGAGTGAATTTGGTATGGTTAGACTCGTGAGTGAATGGGTGTTCATAATTTGTGACTTTTACCCGATTTCGAGACGTGGGCCCGGGGAGAATTTTTGGGCGTTTTTCTATTTTCTTGCCCTAGCTTTGATTTCATTAGCTAAATTAGTTGCTTGTAGCTATATTTGCTTTATGCAATTGATTTGATTAGATTTGGGCTACTCGGAGTTGGATACTCGTGGCAAGAGCGTGATTTCGGATTTATTTGAGATTGGTTCGAGGTAAGTGGCTTGCCTAACCTTGTGGGAGGGAACTCCCCTTAGGATTTGGTACTGTTTGATATATGAGCACCGTGTACGTGAGGTGACAAGTGCGTACACATGCTATTTGTTGAAAACCCCCATTTTCATTATGCAAATATCTGTTTTTCCTTTAATTGAGCAACACTAGTATATGTAACTATCTTGTTTAGCTTAGGAATGCATGTCTACGTGCCTTAACTGCTTTAAGTGGCTTAACTGCCTATCTGAACTCTATGTAGCATGTTTAGTGAAAAATTATCTATCTTCTTTGATATGAACTTCGTCTAAACTGTAGAATTCCTTGTTGAGACTAGTTTTTATGTTGATTGAGTTGCATATTTACTTTGGGACTACGCAACGGTATTCCGGGAGATCTCCCTGCACGTTTATGTTTGGGACTACGGGATGGTATCCCAGGAGATCCCCCTGTACAAGATATTTACTTTGGGACTACGGAACGGTATTCCGGGAGATCCTCTTGCACATTTACATTTTGAGATACCGTGGAGATCCCCTGTACATTTATGTTTGTGACTACGGGACGGTATCCTGGGAGATCCCATATTTGCTATCTCTGTGTATTGAATTGTTGTTTTTCTGTGATTTCATTCTCGTTAAATGTTAGTATTTATCTCTACTGCAATATTTCATACTCTTTTATTTTATTATATATATATACCAGTAGGGCCTTGACCTGGACTCGTCACTACTCGATCGAGGTTAGGCTTGGCACCTACTGGGTACCGCTGTGGTGTACTCATGCCCTTTCCTGTACATATTTTTTGCGTGCAGATTCAGGTACCTCTTTCCAGCCACATTTCTAGGGAAGCGAGGCGATTGTAGATACTTCGAGGTATATATGCCGCGTCCGCAGACCTAGGAGTCCCTATCTACTCTCCCTTAAGTTAAAGACTTTCCTTGTATTTTTCTTCGTCGATAGTTTCTGGAGCTTAGAAGCAGTATTTACTTTTGTAGCTTGTGACTCATGATATTCCGGGTTTTGGGAGTGTTTATATTCAACTCGAGAGTGATTATTATATATGCCGAGCGGCATCTAAATTTCGTAATTTAATTTACGCTCAAATTGTTAGTTTTTCATATTTTCGTATCTTTTCCACAAATGTCAGGCTTACCTAGTCGTAGTGACTAGGTTCCGTCATGACGGTTAACAGAGGGAGAACTTGGGTCGTGACAAGTTGGTATCAGAGCTCTAGGTTCATAGGAGTCATGAATCACAAGCCAGTTTATTAGAGCCTCGCGAATCGATACAGAGACGTCTGTACTTATCTTCGGGATGCTATGGAATTGTTAGGAAAATTCCACTTCATTTGATTCCTTGTCGTGCGAGATTGTTGACTTCAAAATTCTAAACATCTGTCTTTTATTCTCTCATAGATGGTGAGGACACGTGCTACCGGAGATGACCAGGCACCCGCGCCCCCTTTTGGAGCCGCCCGAGGCCGGGGCCGGGGTAGAGGCCGAGGACACGCACGTGGTGCAGCCAGAGTACCCGGGCGAGATGCTACAGAGGAGCCACCAGTAGCTCCAGCCAGAGCACAGGCACCTGATACGCCTACTGCTACTACTCGAGGTCTTCAATAGACCGTTTCACAGTTCATGTGCATGTACAACACTCTAGCTCAGGCAGGGTTGATTCTCCTTGCTGCAACCACATCTCAAGCCGGGGGAGGAGAACAGACTCCCTCCGCCCGCACTCCATAGCAGTGGGTTCGGGTTGATCAGATCCCAAAGGTTATACTAATACCGCATGTAGCCCCAGTTCAGCCCGAGGGTAGGGCAACAGCTTTAGAGGAGGAGCAGCGGAGGCTAAAGAGGTACAAAAAGTACGACCCTCGTACATTCAATGGTCTAGCACCAGAGGATGCTCAGGGATTTCTAGAGGAGTGCCACTATATCCTCCGCACTATAGGCATAGTAGAGTAGAGTGGGGTTTCTTTCACTGCTTTCCAGCTTCGAGGGGTAGCCTATCAGTGATGGCGTACTTATGAGTTGCTCAGTCTGGCTGAGGCAGCTTCCCTTATATAGACTCAGTTCTCGGACATGTTTTTGAGAGAGTATGACCCTTAGAGCCTCAAGGACGCATGGCGTGCGGAGTTTGAGTAGTTGCGCTAGGGTACTATGACTGTCTCAGAGTATGCCGTCCGTTTCAGTGACTTGGCTAGACATGCATCGGAGATGACCAGGCACCCACGCCTCCTACTAGAGTCGCTAGAGGCCGGGGATGGGGTGGAGGCCAAGGACGCGCACGTGGTGCAACCAGAGCACCCGCGTGAGCTGCAACAGAGGAGCCACCAGTAGCTCCAGCTGGAGACCATGCATCTGATACGCCTACTACTACCACTACTCCAGCTCTCCAGGAGACCCTTGCACAGTTCATGAGCATGTACAGAACTCTAACTCAAACAGGGTTGATTCCCCTTGCTATAACCACATCTCAGGCCCGGGGAGGAGCACAGACTCCCGTCGCTCGTAACCTAGAGCAGCGGGTTCAGGTTGGTCAGATCCCAAAGGTTATACCGGTACCGCCTGTAGCCCCAGCTCAGCCCGATGGTATGAGAGCAGTTTTAGAGGAGGAGCAGCGGAGGCTTGAGAGGTACAAGAAGTACGACCCTCCTACATTCAGTGGTCTAGCATCAGAGGATGCTCAGGGATTTCTGGAGGAGTGCCACCGTATATTCCGCACTATGGGTATGGCAGAGTCGAGTGGGGCTTCTTTCACTGCCTTCCAGCTTCGAGGGGCAGCCTATCAGTGGTGGAGTACTTTTGAGTTGGACAGTACGGTTGAGGCAACTTCCCTTACACAGAGCTAGTTCTAGGATATGTTTTTGAGGAAATATGTCCCTCATAGCCTCTGGGACGCATGGCGCGCGGAGTTTGAGCATTCGCACCAAGGTACTATGACTGTTTCGGAGTATGTTGTCCGTTTCAGTGACTTGGCTAGACATGAACCGGCCTTGGTTTCTACAATTCAAAAGAGAGTTTGCAGGTTTATTGAGGGGCTCATTCCTAGCATCAGGTCTAGCATGGCCCGGGAGTTAGAGATGGATATCGCCTATCAGTAGGTGGTGAGTATTGCTAGGAGAGTAGAGGGCATGCTTGCTCGGTATAGGGAGGAGAGAGAGGCCAAGAGGTCTCGAGATTCGGGCCATTATTCTGGCGCCCGTGCCCCAGCTGCAGTTCGTCATGGTAGGGGTTATGTGAGTCGTCCTGTTCATTCAGCTCTTCCAGCAGCCAGTGGTATTCCAGCTCCTCCTAAACATCATAAGCCTTATTATGCACCTCCAATATCTACTATGCCTCCTGCGCGGGGTGCTTTCAGTGGTTAGTCCAGTAGGCCTGGCCGAGCCAGTCACAACCGCCACGCCCTCCAAACCTTGTTTTGAGTGTGGCGACACTCGCCGTATGGTGAGGGAAATTCCTCGACTTAGGAGGGGTGCACCTCCACAGACTTCTCAGCGACAGCGTGCTCCACAGAGTTCTCATGCTATGGTTACAGCACCAGCTGTCACCCCGCCTTCTCAGCCAGCTAGAGGTGGAGGTTTGGGAGGTAGGGGTCGCCCTAGAGGGGGAGGCCAGGCCAGATACTATGCCCTTCCTGCTTGTACAGAGGATGTTGCTTCCGACTCTGTCATTGCAGGTATTGTTCCGATCTGTCATAGAGATGCATCGGTTATTTTCGATCTAAGCTCCACTTATTCCTATGTGTCCTCTTATTTTGCCCCGCATGTGGGCGTATCTCGGGATCTTTGAGTTCCCCTATTTATATGTCTACTCCCGTGGGAGATTCTCTTATTGTGGACCGCATTTATCGATTGTGTTTGATTGCTCGTAGTGGTTTTGAGACCAGGGCCGATTAATTACTGCTCAGCAAGGTAGATTTTGATGTTATCTTGGGCATGGATTGGTTGTCGCCCTATTATGCTATTCTTGATTGTCACGCCAAGACTGTGACGCTGGCTATGCCAGGTTTACTGCGATTCGAGTTGAGGGGTACTTTAGATTACACTTCTAGTAGAGTTATTTCCTTTCTTAAAGCTCAGTGAATGGTTGAGAAGGGGTGTGACGCGTATCTAGCTTATGTGAGAGATGTCAGTATTGATACCCCTACAGTTGATTCAGTCCTAGTAGTGCGGGATTTTCCTGATGTGTTTCCAGCTGATCATCCGAGCATGCCGCCCGACAGATATTGATTTTGGCATTGATTTGTTGCCGGACACTCAGCCCATCTCTATTCCTCCTTATCTTATGGCTCCTCCTGAGTTGAAAGAGTTGAAGGAATAGTTACAGGAATTGCTTGATAAGGGCTTTATTCGGACAGTGTGTCACCTTGGGATGCTCCTATCTTGTTTGTGAAGAAAAAGGATGGTTCTATGCATTGTCGCGCCCCCTTTTTCCTCGTGGAGTCCGGGTTTCGACATTCTTTGGGACAACTCATTTCCTTTTGAGAATCAGGTATATGATTTGAAGAGTCACCACCTAACAGATTAAGGTGCGTTAGGGCACCTATGACAATTAACTCATGAAACCATTTTGTGGTACCAGAGATTGGGTAAGGGCTTGGAATTACCTTCAGGGGAAGGTGTTAGGCACCCCTCGAGGTCCACAACAGTGGGTCCCGGCCAAACTCGAATTAGGTGAATTAGTCTTATAAGCAAATAAAGCAATTTAGACAAAAAAATATTACGTTTAAAACAAGGAGTAAAGGGGTCCTAGGTTTTTTAGCCTATAGGATCACTTTTGTGCAATACTTGGTAATCGTCCCCAAGTTTGGGTGATACACATAGCATTAGTGCACAGGTCATCATATCCTTTACCACCCGATTACCCTCCCCTTTATTATTGTTACCTAAGCATTCTAATAGCATCCAGTACGTGCCTTATGCGTGCATTACCCGTCCCTTACCTGTGGCCCTGGAGGTGTTTAGGACATCTATTAAGGTGGTTCTAGACTCATCTATGGTGTTTAAAAGGAGAAAACTAGGCGACAAACAAAACAGGTAGGACTGTCACATAAAAGATAAACTTAAGGGCTCATATTTACCTCCACAAACGGACACAAAGCAAGTGCACGTCATTCAAACAAGCAATTTTATAAGTTTAGGAGCCCTATAGGCAGGATATCTAAATGAGTACAAACAATAGACAATAGTTTTATTTAAGCGAGACAGTGAATACTTATTAGTTTGCCTACTGATTTTATCAGTTACTGAATCTGAACACGTTTCAAGCAGCAAAAGAATCACAATTCTAATGTCAGGTTTTAACTGTCCTACAGGTTTGCCTAAGTGATAGCCGGGCAGAATCCTATTAGCATGGTATCTAAGCTGTAAATAGCTACTGATTTTAACAGGCTGATCTTATCTTTAGACCCTATAGGCATGCTTTGTAAGTGTTGGGACTGATTACAAGCATTATTTTATGACGCAGAAGACCGATTTTATATGCATTCCCTATAGGCATGATATCTAAGTGTAGAAATTGATCTTAAAACCTTATAGGCATGGTATCTAAATGCATAAATTAATTTTTTTGAAACCTTATAGGCATGATATCTAAATGCAGAAATTAATTTTTGAAACCTTATAGGCATGGTATCTAAATACAGAGATTAATTTGAAACCTTATAGGCATAGTATCTAAATGCAGAAATTAATTTTGAAACCTTATAGGCATGGTATCTAAATGCAGAAATTAATTTTGAAACCTTATAGGCATAGTATCTAGATGACTTCAGTTCCTATAGGCAGGATCTCTATTACTCATGCATAGGCAGAATTCTTATAGCGCATTGACACGGAAAGTAGTCATTCAAACAGTCAATAGTCTATAGACATGGTTACTAATGCACAATGGATTAAAAAAATACGTGCAAGTCCTATAAACAGGATGTCTAATGTGCAGAAATAAACGTGAAGCCCTATAACAAGATTTATGATATGCAGATATGCAACACAGAGTCAAAACAATAATACAATACCAACATAATCAAGTCCTATAGGCAGGTTCTCTACCCAATTTCAACAGAGATATATAAAAATCCCTCCCAGCTTTTACTAATAACCCCGATATATGTTTTAACAAGAATAATTATTATACAGACCAATATAAATGAATTACATACTATAGAGAGCCTTCATAGGCCCAACATCAACTTGGAACCCAGCCTCCAAACACAGCACCTCTGAGCATAGTGGTAGTCCACACATAAAGCTGGTTCCTGGTGTGTCAATGTTCCCAAGGGCCTCAGGGACTCCGGGCAGTGCTCACACCAAAATCAGATGTTCAACAAGATTCACAAAGGATTGGAAAATCAGCCTTAATGTGTTAGAGTTCAGAGGAATCTCATGGACCCTAAGCAGTGCTCACATTGGGGGTGGCAGGACCCTAGTTAACTAAGAGTTGGAGTTGAAAATAGTATAAAAGTAGGAAGTAGTTTTAGGAAAGAAAACAATTTGGATTTTTAGAAGTGAATAGAAACAGATTACCAGATTACAAGAACCAAAAGCAGCACACATTTAGCATAATGAGTTCAGCCATGAACTCCAGCAGTTAATCAACAGACAGAACAGAGTAACAATTAATTTGAACAAGGTTTCACATGGCCTTAATCCATGGCTGTGAATTAATCAGAGAACCACATGCTGGGATCAAGTTACCATATGCATATATTAATCAGAGAACCACATGCTGGGATCAAGTTACTGATCGGACAGTCATATAGAAAAAGTAGCAACAGTTGAGAGCATGGAAATAAGGAACACACAAAATAAGTTGGGGGTTAAGACATGCTAGTTGAGAAATAGGTAAGTAAGTGTCATGGATCAAAAAAGAGCATGCTAAAGTGTATTAAACACTAAGATATTGGACAGGACAAGTTCACAGGAGTTGAAACATGCTAGTTGACAGAAGCATAAGGACACACAAAGGCATGTTGATATCTACATCAAATAGCATATTGCATGATAACATAGACGGACATGCTGTTTAAAAGCAGTAGACAGGAAGAACATAAGTGTAATTACATAGCATATTGAACGATAACAGAAGTGGAGACATACCGGTTGAGAGATAGCAAACAGGAAGATGAGAACAAGTAGAGTCCAATAGTCTAGCCTTGGCTTTCAGCCGGCTAGACAGTGCAGCAAACACAAGCAGCAGAAAAGATCACGATGGAGAGTGTGTGTGAATAAGAGTAAGAATTTATGCGTGTAGGTGTAACTTTTTGAGTGTGTTCGTGTGTTTGAAAGAAATCAGAATGGAGTTTATATAGCATTCAACAGAGAAGACAATTAAGGAAAGAAAATTAGAGTTCACAAATAAGGCAAGCAAATACAATCAGCCAGTTAATTTGGGGCTAAACTTGATCAAATAATTCCACCGAAACACCCCCCTAAATTGGGGAGAATCAATTAACAGCTCAGATTTGGATTCAAATAAGGCAGGAAATGAATCATAAGTCGGTTAGAGCAAATCAAAACCTAGAAATTTGGCTAATAAACTAATTAAGGCAAGTAATCCATTAGGCTAAAGAAAATAATTAAAAATCGCATGGAAGTACTAATTTCAACAGAAAAATATAATTTGAACCCTAATAACATCAGTCAATCTCTTTTAATTGACAGAGATGAAAAATAACGGGCAAAAATATTGAAATAATCAATGAAATACGCGGAAACCCTAGGGTTTAGAACATAGTCATGAGAATCAGTCGAACAAGTAAATAAAATTAGGGTTAAACACTTAAAAAGTTAGTATTTTTCAGAAACTTAAAGCGATGAAACCCTAGCTTTAGAGAAGACAAAAATCGGTTAATAATAAGAAAACATAGAAAGTTTTTAAAGAGAAATGACAAATAAACTTAAAATTATCTCAGATCTACAAGGATCTGAACAGATTCGAGTAGCAAGAGACTAGGGTTTTAAAAGAATGGCAGAGATGAAAGAAAATCTGGTTTGGAACCATAGCTTCGAGCCATAAACACGAAGATAATAGTACTCACAAACGGAGATGAACATAGGTAGGTTCATAAAAAGGGTTTGAACAAATCTGAGTTGAATCTCTTCGAGGTTCCTTCATATAACAATAAAATCGAACAACCAGAAGAGGTAAGAGGTCGGATAGGGCGGTAAATCACCAAATGATTCCATATCCGGTTGGGAATCAAAGGGATTTGGGAGGAATTTTGAGTGACGGCGCTATAGGGTTTGAGAGTGTCCGGGAGAGAAGAGAGGAGGAGAGGATTCAGGGGCGGCGGTTTGTGTAAAAATGAGTAGGGTTTAGGGGTGTTAGGGGGTAATTAAAAATGGTAATTGATCCTGGACCGTTCAACGGCCAAGATATGATCTGGTGATGGGGCGGGTTGGATAGAAATTGCGCTTGGGTATTTTAATTGGGCTGGTGGTATGTTTTAGGCCAGGTCCGAAACTAAAATAAATTTAAAGAGGCTATTTGTTAGATATCCAATTAATCGATAAAATAATTTATAAAAATAGCTAATAAATGATAAAAAATGATGTTGGTGCATAAAAATGATTTTAAATAATTACTTGATATTATAAAAATAGAAAAAACTATTTGCTGGTAAAATATGGTAATTATGCACATATGGGCTATTATTGCAAAGTTATTGCAATTATAACCCTAAAAATGTAAATATGACTATTCATGAAATAATTAGAGCTTAGCATGAATATAAATGATAAATTAAGCACTAAAATTATTATAAAACCATTTGTGATGCAGTTAGTATTTATTTATATACTAAAATGCTAGAATAAATTAATTAAAATCTCTTTAAAATTACAGGAAAATTATGGAAAAATACTGACTGATGCTCATGCACTATTTTGAAAGTATATATGCATTTTAAAATATATGAGGGAAAAATTGGGTATCAACAGCTGCCCTTCTTTACCCGGGAAGGATGAAAGAGTTTTCGGGTAAAGAAATGATGACCGATTTTGACCGAATGGGATGTTTTGAAAAATAAGGCCTCACCCCAGTCTTTGAGATGCCTACATATCCCTGGTTTTACAGGAATCAGGCCATGTGTAGTTCTGGAACCACCGGTGAATGAAGCCGATTGGAGTTGTTATAGGAATGGTGGTAAGTTTTGGAAAGACTCCTTCTTTGGGGAGGATAGTATCAAATGGGTATATGCTGAGTTATGAGTACGAGTCTGAAGTGTAACGAATGTATCATAGGGCAGATATCTGAACGGTCACAGAGTAAAGGTTGGTAATTGACGGGGGTCAATTACGTTTGAAATAATGGTAAGGCACAAATGAAACTGGAAGGGTATGAATGGAAACCGGAGCGAAGGTTGCTCCTGTTTGAAGAACAGATACTTCCTGAATTACCTGCAAAACATAAAACACAATGCATGCGAGTATATAGAATATTGCGAGAATTTAAACATGATGCAAGTTCCCTTTGGACCATGAACATTGTCTTTGGACGGTTTGAGGATGACGTCCTTAGACCATGATGTCCCAGGCCATGAATTGCGTGGTAAGGGATTCGCAGGCCATGAAATGATGTTCTCGGGCCATGAGAATGGTGCCTCTGAACCATGACGCCTTTGAATAATGATGCGCAGTATTGAGAGATCCTCAGGCCATGACATGGTGTCTTCAGGCTATGAGGATGATGCCTTCGGACTATGATGCCTTTGGACAAATTGGCTATATATGCCTTTGGTCATTCTACGTGCAGCGAAGTTTGTTGAATCTGCTCCAGAATTTTGAGAATCATTCTCAAAATTCTGCGCCAGTTACTTAACCGATTTCTGACTTTCTGGCATATGAAGGCGTCGGCTGGATTTGCTCCGGAATTTTGAGGGTCCTCCTCAAAATTCTGCCCTAGTTTCTGGTTCTTAGGGAAAATGAAAATTTTATTAAGATATGACCAAACCCACGGGGCTGCCTACGTATCCCCTATTAAATAGGAATCAGGCCAAGCGTAGTTCAGTTACATCATATGAAGGAATGTAAGAAGTCTAAACATAGTATCTCTTAACTGTGTCTGAATTGATTGGTTTCGGCCAAAGTTCTCCGTCCATTTCTGCAAGTATGAGTGCCCCTCCTGTTAGCACCCGATGAACCATGTAAGGACCTTGCCAATTGGGTAAAAATTTCTATTTGGCTTCATCTTGATGCGGGAAGATCCGCTTCAGCACCAGCCGCCCCGGTGCAAATTGTCTTGGTCTTACCCTTTTGTTGAAAGCTCTGGACATTCTATTCTGACAAAGCTGACCGTGACATTCTGCATTCATTCTTTTTCCGTCTATGAGGGCTAGTTGCTCATAGCGGCTCCTTATCCATTCTGCATCGCTGAGTTCGGCTTCCTGTATGATCCTAAAGAAGGAATTTCTACCTCGGCTGGAATGACAGTTTCGATACCATCAAACATTAAATAGGGAGTTTCCCTAGTTGATGTGCGGACTGTAGTGCGGTACCCCAATAGGGAAAAGGGTAACTTCTCATGCCATTGTTTGTGATTTTCTACCATCTTCCTCAGTATCTTCTTGATGTTCTTGTTGGCAGCTTCCACGGCTCCGTTCATTTGAGGCATGTATGTTGTAGAGTTTTTGTGCTTGATTTTGAAGGTTTCACACATGGCTTTCATCAGATTACTATTGAGATTGGCGGCATTATCAGTGATAATGGACTCGGGAACCCCAAATCGGCAAATAATATGATATTTGACAAAATCTGAGACGTCTTTTTGGTTACAACCTTGTAAGATGCACCTTCTACCCATTTCGTGAAGTAGTCAATAGCCAGTAATGAAATGGTGCCCGTTAGAAGCGGTGGGCTCAGTTGGACCGATGACATCCATTCCCCAGGCAGCAAAAGGCCAAGGTGCACTAGTTGCATTGAGCTCATTTGGTGGTACCTTTATCATGTCTGCATGTACCTGGCATTGGTCACATCTCTGGATGCACCTGATGCAATCCGTTTCCATGGTCATCCAAAAATATCCAGCTCTGAGTATTTTCTTGGCTAGAACAAAACCGTTCATATGTGGTCCACAAGTTCCGACATGTATCTCCTCAAGCAATTTGGAAGCCTCCTTTGTGTCAACACACCTCAACAATCCCAGATCAGGAGTTCTTCTATACAGGGTCCCCCCGCTTTGGAAGAAGTGATTAGACAGCCTTCGCAGAGTGCATTTCTGAGTATGGTTTTCCTGTTCCGAATATTCTCCTTTTGCCAAATATTCTTTGATGTTGTGGAACCAAGGTTTTCCATCCGTTTCTTCTTCAACATGAGCACAGTAAGCCGGTTGGTTATGGATTTTCACCGTTATGGGATCGATAAAATTCTTGTCTGGATGTTGTATCATTGATGATAAGGTGGCTAGTGCGTCTGCGAACTAGTTCTGGACTCTTGGAACATGTTTGAATTCTATCTTTGTGAATCTCTTCATTAGTTCTTGCACATGATTCAAGTATGGTAGTATCTTGGTGTTTTTCGTAGCCCATTCTCCTTGAACCTGATGTACCAGAAGATCCGAATCACCAATTACCAGCAAGCCAAATTGAGCCCCATGATGAAAGCCTCATATTCTGCCATGTTGTTGGTCCATGGAAACCTAAGCTTTGCAGATACCGGGTAGTGTTGACCTGTTTCTCATACCAAAACTGCTCCAATACCCATTCCCTTGAAATTGGCAGCTCCGTCGAAGAACATTCCCCAACCGTCGTAGGCTTCAGCAATGTCCTCTCCTACGAATGATACTTCTTCGTCAGGAAAATACATTTTTAGTGGTTCGTATTCTCCTCCCACAGGATTTTCAGCAAGATGGTCTGCCAATGCTTGTCCTTTGACTGCCTTCTGAGTTACATAGATGATGTCGAACTCACTTAACAATATCTGCCATTTAGCTAACTTCCCGGTTGGCATGGGCTTCTGAAAGATGTACTTTAGAGGGTCCATCCTGGATATGAGGTACGTGGTATAGGCACAAAAGTAATGCCTCAATTTTTGAGCTGTCCAGGTCAAAGCATAACAAGTGCGTTCCAGCAGGGAGTATCGTGCTTCATAAGGTGTAAACTTCTTACTCAAGTAGTATATGGCTTGCTCATTTCTTCCCATCTCGTCATGTTGTCCCAAAACACATCCGAAAGCTCCATCTAATACAGATAGATAGAGTAGCAAAGCTCTTCCAGGTTCTGGCGGGACCAGGACTGGCGGTGCAGATAGGTATTCCTTGATTTTGTCAAAAGCCTTCTGACAATCCTCGGTCCAACTGGTTTCAGCATCTTTCCTCAACATTTTGAAGATGGGTTCACATATTACCGTGGACTGTGCTATGAAGCGGCTGATGTAGTTGAGGCGTCATAAGAAGGTCATCACGTCCTTTTTGCTCTTTGGTGGTGGTAACTCCTGGATAGCCTTATCTTTGGATGGGTCCAACTCGATTCCTCGATGGCTGACAATGAACCCCAACAACTTTCCTGCAGGAACCCCGAATGCATATTTTGCAGGGTTCAATTTTAGATTGTACCTCTTTAGACTGTCAAAGAACTTTCTCAAATCTGCTATGTGATCTGCGGCCCTCTTGGATTTGATGATGACGTCGTCAACATACACTTCTATTTCCTTGTGTATCATATCATGCAAGATGATTTTCATGGCTCTCATGTAAGTAGCCCCAGCATTCTTTAGACTGAATGGCATCATATTGTAGCAGTAAACTCCCCACGGTATGATGAAGGTTGTTTTCTCTGCGTCCTTTTCGTCCATCCAGATCTGGTGATAAACCTTGAAGCAATCTACAAAGGATTGGAGTTCATGCTTGGCGCAATTGTCGATCAGGATGTGTATGTTTATCAGTGGAAAGTCGTCCTTGGGACTTGCTCTGCTTAAATCTCGATAGTCAACACACACCCTGACTTTCCCATCTTTCTTCAGAACTGGTACAATGTTGGCTAACTAGGTCGGCTACTCAACTACCCTGAGGACTTTGGCTTTGATCTGCTTAGTGACTTCCTCCTTGATTTTCAGACTCATGTCTCGTTTGAACTTTCTGAGTTTCTGCTTCACTGGCGGACACATTGGATTGGTAGGCAACTTGTGAGCCACTATGGACGTGCTCAGACCGGTTATCTCATCATGTGACCATGCAAAGATGTCCTCATATTCCTTTAGGAAGCGAATGTACTCTTCCTTCTCTGACAGTGATAAGTGAATTCTTATGCGAGTCTCTTTGACGGTTTTGGAATCTCCCAAATTGATTGCTTCAGTCTTGTCCAGATTGGACTTAGGTTTATTCTCGAAGTTCTCAACTTCTCTGACAACTTCCTCAGGTATTTCATCATCTTCTTTTGAGTCACTATCCTTATGTTGCATTATCTCATTACATGTCACAGTCATCGGTTCATCGGGAAAATTGATAATAACGTTGTAGAAAGAAAATATGAAGATAATAATGAATAATAAATACCACTGCATTGATTAAATTTGAAAATATCCCAAAACAAGTACGGCTCGATGACTCGAGCGATTATTTCGAAACAAAATGCGTCTTTAAAACAGAATTACTAAAAATATCTTAAATGCCTAGCATGGCTATAAAAACAAATCAGGCTAATTTGCCAAGCTACCTAGGAACTCGGCGGGCCCCTGGATGGTGTGGCAGTCCAATTCCTGAGAACAACTCCCTTCTCCACAGTCTGAATGGTGAGGCCTTCTTCCTCCTCCTCCTCAATTATCGCACTACAATCCATATCCTCGTCTCTTAGGAACAGGTTCCTTAGCCCGCCAAAGCTTCTTCCTCTGCAGATCCCCATATTGTATCGGCCTAATGAAAAGTCTGACCCAGATGTGGCACTGGTTGCTCGAGAGGGTAATAAGGACCACGCCATGGTGGCGACCAGTCATTATACTCCTGCCAAGTGTATAGATATCCTAGCCCAAAAGTTGTGCCGTGGCTTTTCAACTTTACCGGTTTGGTGATGCCCTGGAGTTTCTTCCCGAGCCCTTTGCCGGGTTCATACCAAGGCCATGCTAGTATGCTTTATATTTTGTTGCTCCACCACCTTTCTTTCTCAATCGCGTTGACATGCTCAATGTGGTGATAAGTTTCTCCACCTAGCCTTCTTCTATTTTCGATAACCGGGATGGTTTGACTGGTGAAAATGGGGTTACTTCCGTCTCCATGAATGATTACCTCCTGATGGTTCCATTCGAACTACACGGTCTGGTGTAGCGTGGAAGCCACGGCCCCTGCGGCATGTATCCAAGGTCGACCCAATAGAAGATTGTACATAGCTGACCTGTCTAGTACTTGGAACTCAACATCGAACCAAGTTGGCCCCATCTACAGGCAAAGGTTAATCTCCCCAATCGTGGCCCTTTGAGACCCATTAAAGGCTTTCACGTTCATACTTCCTGCCTGTATCTCGTGGAAATCTTTACCCAATCTTTTTAGAGTAGTCAATGGACAAATGTTGAGGCTTGAACCCCCATCTATTAGGACCCTGGCAATGAATTTGTCTTCAAACTGTACCATGATATGTAGTGCTCTGTTGTGACTTAACCCTTCAGGCGGTAGTTCATCCTCGTGGAAGGTGATCTTGTGACTCTCCAGTACTTGCCCTACCATGGTGGCCATTTCTCCACTGATAATATTGTTGGCCATGTAAGCTTCATTCAACACCTTCATGAAAGCATTCTTATGCGCCTCTGAATTCTGCAATAGTGATAGGATGGATATCTGGGCGGGGGTTTTGTTTAAATGATCGACGACAGAATATTCCCTCGCCTGTACTTTCCTCCAAAGATCAACCGGTCCAGTTTCAATGACAGGTTGCGTGGTAGCAGCCTCCTTACTTGATCCTCCCAAATTTTCGGGTGTATAGATCTTTCCAGTTCTGGTTATTCACTGTGCGACATCAGATTCTTCCATCTTTGCTTTTCCTTTTCGCCTAGCTTTAGCAACGTCCCAAGGTATGGTGTTGGACTTGAAATGAGGTGTGGTTGCTACTGTCACTGTGAAAAGGTGTGTCCACTTCTACCTCAAATGGAATAGGTGTGGCTGCAGGTAGTGCTACCTCTACCTCAAATGGAACCGATGTTGTTACCTCAACTTCAACTGATGGTTGTATCTATACCACGATATGAGTGAGTGTGAGTGCAGGTTTAAAGTCATTGCCTTCCCGAATAAGCCCGATTGACACCTCAGGATCCCATTCTTCATCTGTCTCTATCACATGTACCCCATCACCCCTATGATCTGGAAGAGGATTGTTGCGGACGTTGGGTACAACTTCCTTCGCCTATATGACCTTGTTATCAATCAATGTTTGGATCTTATCTTTCAATGTTCGGCACTCATCAATGGTGTGCCCCTTCATACCGAAATGATATGCACAGGTTTTATTTGGGTTGACCCATTGAGATAAATTCTCCATTGCCACAGCGGGAATAGGGTAACATAACCAGTATCCTTCAATCTTTCGTACAGCTGGTCGATGGGTTTAGCAATGGCGGTGTATTATCTGGGTGGTTTGCGCTCAAAGTTAGGTCGGGGTTTCTGGTAATTTGGATGAGTTGTAGGTGAATGGTAGTAGGCTGGCTGGGTGTTATAAGTGTGATAGGCGGTGGCGGGTTGGGAATATCTGGGAGGTGAGGGTTGGTATGTAGGTGGAGGTGTTTGGTATGTGAGTGGAGATTTTGGACCTTGGGCCATTACTGCCCCTACTTCTTTCTTCTTTGATATGCCTCCTGATTGTAATGCTTTGTTCGTGGCCTGCAGTGCCTCAAAATTTATCACCATCCCACTTTTGATACCCTCTTCAATCTTTTCTCCGAGTTTGATGATATCGGAGAACTTGTGATTCTCAATGACCATTTGCCTTTTATAATATTGTGGGTCATGTGCCCTGAAAAAGAACATGTTCATCTGTTCCTTGTCTAACGCTGGTCTGACCTTGGCTGCTTCCGACCTCTACCGAGTAGCATACTCGCGGAAAGTCTCAATTGGCTTCTTCTTTATGTTCTGGATATAGAAGACATCCGGTGCATTTTCTGTATTAAACCTGAACCGATCCATAAATTCTGATGCCATGCTTACCCAATTTGCCCACTTCTTAGGTCTAGCTTGTGTACCAGGACAGGGCATCTCCGGTAAGGCTTCTCATGAAGAGCTTCATTCGGATCCTTTCATCTTTTCCGACCCCCACGAGCTTGTCACAATAAGTCCTCAAATGAACCTTGGGATCACCCGTTCCGTCAAATATCTCGAACTTGGGTGGTTTTGTAACCCTCCGGCAGTTCCACATCTGGTTGTATGCATAAATCCTTGTAGTTCAGACCTTCTATCCCTTTACCTCCTTCAACACCCTGAACTCGACTTGTCAACTTCTTGAGTTCCTCGGCCATGTTCTTGATGAGCAGGTCCTTCTCACTGGATTCTGGTGTATAGGAGATTGGTTGAGCGGATTGAGGTACGGTTTCCACGTATATGGGGTTGTTTTGGTGGGTGCTAGGGATTTGGGTGTAGTGGTGATCGTTGGTCGAGTTTTGAGGATCGGGAATAAGTTGTGGTGTGTTCTGAGGAGTATGATAGGTAGTGGTTTGTGGGTACTGGGTTGGTTGATGATGGTGTAGTGGAAGAGTTGGTACCGGTAGAGGATTGGGATTTTATGGTGGAGCTGCATATTGATGGGGTGCAGGAGGATTTTATGGACGTTGGTTTGGCGTATTTTGAGGAGGTTCTGGGTTTTGAACATTTTGTTGGTTAACGTCAACGTTTAGGGTGAGGGAGAGGTTTGCCAAGTTGCAGACCTGCTCAAGTTCTCCTTGTAACTCCAGTATTTTCTGCTCTAATGGCAGGACCAAATCATTCTTGGCCAGAGTACTCCGACCGCCTGAAGTTTCGATGTTCTCAACGTTTTCTTTTCGAGTACCACTCAAGTCATCCATCTTAGCTTTTCCTCTGCTTTTCATATTACTTGGAGGAGAAGGAGGAGGTGGAAGGCCTCTAGATCTGGTGTGATATGATGATGATGCCAGTATGTGCGAACCAACCTTAGGGGTTGGGAATAATAAGAAATAAAGAAAAACAAAAGGTAAACAAGTCAGTAAGGATTCTAAAATGTTTGCAGTATTTAAATACATATTGCGGAAATGTAAATTTGCGTCCTAGTCTGGGAGCCTCGTTGTGCCCAAGGTAGGCCTAGCGACATGTTGATTTGGAGAATTTCAGTGCCAATAATTTCCTCATTTCATTAATGTAAAAGTAGATGAACCCAAAACGACACTAAATAAGATAAGTCACTAATGGCACTTGGCCTTATTACATTTGAAAAAGCAAATAAACCTAATCTACTTGGTCCCAAAAGGACCTTCTCTAGGTTGGATGCTCTTGTAGATCAGATCCCCCCGTTTCCGCAGGTTCAGCAGTAAGTATGCCCTTGCTAAATGTCCTCCTTCGTTTCCCTCAGCGTTCTGGAAATCGGTGACTCTTTTCCTCATCTTTCCTTCTAATTCCATCAGACTGAACTCCAGATACTCCAACCTTTCGCTTGATTTAACAGCCATCTCTCTCCATTCAATGATTAGTTATATTTCACCTGGGCTTCGGCAACTTCATCTATGACCCTGTTTCCTGGACCAACCCTTGGCTCGAATATTCCCCCTATGTTATCATCCAACCATGATGGGTAGTAGTACACATGACCGGCATGATACCAATCCGACTCGATGGTATCCTTTTCCATAATAATCTTCAAGTGCCACATGTGTTGTGCTTCACTTTTGTATGGAATAGCGTCACCCTTAAAATCTTCTATGAAATGACTCATTTTAGCAACTTGCGGTATGACCTGCTTCCTGCCTGCCTGTCTCATAACCCTGACGGGAGCATAAGGGTATATGCCCCTTAACCCGATCAATACCAAGTATGGAACATCCTTAGATTTGATGATGAACTCGTCAGTAGGGAATCATTCGAGCATCCATTGAACCTGATCCTTGGTCAAATTGTTGAAAAACTGCACCCATCCTATAGCATCCTCTGGTTGAGCAAACCTGTCTGGGATATAGGTCATTTTCTTAGGATGATGGAAGGCTATGTGATCATTCCACGACCTTCGCGGAAACTCTTGGCGGTATTGACCTCTTTGGAGATGTTCTAACAACCAAACCTGTAATAGCAAATTGCATCCCTCGAACTAATTGTACCCTTTCTGACAGCGCTCCAAGGCCCGGTATATGTCTGCTATGATCATAGGGATAATAGTATATATCTGCCCTTCGATTCCTCTCTCAAGGTTTTTGTTACCATGGCCAGTCTGGTGTGGGTTCTATCCCCTTGGATCGGGAATACTAACGTACCCAAGAAACAGACAACGAACACAAAAACCCTGCGGTGGATCCATCCCAAGGAAGTGATGGAGAATTCGTTATCAAAAATACGATAAGATCTGTCGTGACCGTATCGTTCATAGAGGAAGTCGAAGGGTATGTAGGAACTTTTCAGTCACTCCAAGTCATCATTCTTCTTTAATCCCATCATCTTTAGAAACCCCCTAGTAGTGCGATTTTCCGGTGCTAGTAAACCAAGACTATCCCAAGGTAGCCCAGCGAATCCCCCAATTTCTTCTAAGAGAGGGGTCATTTCTATGTTCCCACAGCGGAACACAACTCTTTCTTTGTCCCAAAACATTGTAGCAGCTTCGATTAATATGTTGTTTGGCTGAAGGTTCAATAAAGAAGGCAAATTTCGCAAGACCCTTTTCACATGATTCTTATCACTCGACGGAAGATCCTCCCACCAATCTAGCAACAATGGTGGTATGTTACGGACCCTGCCAAACCTGGGGACTTCGTGCCTCATTTTCTGCAAAACAAATATAGTTAGGCCCTTTCCCCCTCCAGATTCGGCTATTTATACAACAATGATTAGCATATTGGCACTTATTTCTCCAAAGTTAATGCACACAATCGTGGTTGCGTCCGTTGGGATTATGGAAAACCCGATGGACTTTTGGACGAGGCTCGTCTTAAAGGGTTATTATGTGGACAACATATTAACCCGGCTAGGTTTGACCATGATGCATGTATAATTAATCAGAGTAAGGTTTCTAGAGAGGTCTTGACCGGTACCCTTAAGTGGACAACTTGAGGGGGAAAGGCACAGAACCGTCGACTGCACCGCTTATCGACTAGTTTTATCGCAAATACGCCTTTCCAAATTTAAAGGGTGATATATAGGAAGGGCGCAAAAACTCATCAAGCGTTGCTATAAGATTGATTACACACGAGTGGAATATGATATTGCGCATAATTAATGCAACAATAAATAACATGTTGTCTCGTATTTGCACATTTAAAAGAATGATAAATGTGGTATTTAATAATTGAAAGACATTTCAGAAAGAAAACAAGGAGACAAGTCAGTTTCTATAATAAAGAAAATCATAAATGCTTAAAAATAGTCAATTAATTCCAAATAAGGGGAGAACGGGAAGGGTGTGCATGTATTAACAAAATAAAGCATGCTTAAGACTAATTCACAAAAAAACAAGTTCGTTATGGTAAGAGCCTAAAAATATCTCCAGCAGAGTTGCCATGCTGTCGCGCCCCCTTTTTCCTCGCGGAGTCCGGGTTTCGACATTCTTTGGGACAACTCATTTCCTTTTGGGAATTGGGTATGAGATATGTAGAGTTGCCACCTAACGGATTAAGGTGCGTTAGGGATCCTAGGACAATTAACTCATGAAACCAGTTTGCGGTACCAGAGATTGGGCAAGGGCTCGAAATTACCTTGAGGGGAAGGTGTTAGGCACCCCTTGAGGTCCACAACGGTGGGTCCCGGCCAAACTCGAATTAGGTGAATTAGTCTTATAAGCAAATCAAGCAATTTAGACAAATAGATATTATGTTTAAAACAAGTAGTAAAGGGGTCCTAGGTTTTTTATCCTATAGGATCACTTCTATGCTATACTTGGTAATCGTTCCAAAGTTGGGGTGCTACACATAGCATTAGCGCACAGGTCATCATATCCTTTACTACCCGATTACCCTCCCCTTTATTATTGTTACCTAAGCGTTCTAATAGCATCCAGTACGTGCCTTATGCGTTCATTGCCCGTCCCTTGCCTGTGGCCCCGGAGGTGTTCAGGACCTCAATTAAGGTGGTTCTAGACTCATCTATGGTGTTTAAAAGGAGAAAACTAGGCGACAAACAAAACAGGTAGGAATGTCACATAAAAGATCACTTAAGGGCTCATATTTACCTCCACAAACAGACACAAAGCAAGTGCACGTCATTCAAACAAGCAATTTTATAAGTTTAGGAGTCCTATAGGTAGGATATCTAAATGAGTACAAACAGAATAGACAACAACTTTATTTAAGCGAGGCAGTGAATACTTATCAGTTTGCCTACTGATTTTATCACTTACTGAATCTGAACACGTTTCAAGCTGCAAAAGAATCACAATTGTAATCTCAAGTTTTAACTGTCCTACAGGTTTTCTTAAGTGATAGCTGGGCAGAATCTTATTAGCATGGTATCTAAGCTGTAAACAGTTATTGATTTTATCTTTAGACCCTATAGGCATGCTTTCTAAGTGCTGGGACAGATTACAAGCATTATTTTATGACGCAAAAGACCGATTTTATATGCATTCCCTATATGCATGGTATCTAAGTGCAGAAATTGATCTTAAAACCTTATAGGCATGGTATCTAAATGCAGAAATTAATTTTTTGAAACCATATAGGCATGGTATCTAAATGCAGAAATTAATTTTTGAAACCTTATAGGCATGTATCTAAATGCAGAAATTAATTTGAAACCTTATAGGCATGGTATCTAAATGCAAAAATTAATTTTGAAACCTTATAGGCATAGTATCTAGATGACTTCAGCTCATATAGGCAGGATCTCTATTACTCATGCATAGGCAGAATTCTTAGAGCGCATTGACAGGGAAAATAGTCATTCAAACAGTTAATAGCCTATAGACATGGTTACTAATGCACATTGGATTAAAAAAATATGTGCAAGTCTTATAAACAGGATGTCTAATATGCAGAAATAAACGTGAAGCCCTATAACGGGATTTCTGATATGCAGATATGCAGCACAGAGTCAAAACAATAATACAATACTAGGATAATCAAGTCCTATAGGCAGGTTCTCTACCCAATTTCAACAGAGATATATAAAAATCCCTCTCAGCTTTTACTAATAACCCCGATATCTATTTTTACCAGAATTATTATACAGACCAAATATAAATCAATTACATAATGAAAATCACTATACTATAGAGAGCCTTCATAGGCCCAACATCAACTTGGAACCAAGCCTCCAAACATAGCACCTCTGAGCATAGTGGTAGTCCACACATAAAGTTGGTTTCTGGTGTGTCAAAGTTCCCAAGGGCCTCAGGGACCCCAGGCAGTGCTCACACCAGAATCAAATGTTCAACAAGATTCACAAAGGATTGGAAAACCTGCCCCAATGTGTCAGAGTTCAGAGGAGTCTCATAGACCCTAAGCAGTACTCACATTGGGGGTGGCAGGATCCTATTTAACTAAGAGTAGGAGTTGGAAAAAGTATAAAAATAGGAAATAGTTGTAGGAAAGAAAACAGTTTGGATTTTTAGAAGTGAATAGAAACAGATTACCAGATTACAAGAACCAAAAGCAGCACACATTTAGCAGAAGGAGTTCAGCCATGAACTCTAGCAATCAATCAACAAACAGAATAGAGTAACAATTAATTTGAACAAGGTTTTAGATGGCCTTAATCCATTAGCTATTACTAGGTGAAAATATAGGCATATATTAATCAGAGAACCACATGCTGGGATCAAGTTACTGATCAGACAGTCATAGAGAAAAAGTAGCAACAGTTGAGAGCATGGAAATAAGGTTCACACAAAACAAGTCAGGGGTTAAGACATGCTAGTTGAGAAATAGGTAAATAAGTGTCATGGATCAAAAAAGAGCATGCTAATGTGTATTAAACACTAACAAAATTAGACAGGACAAGTTCATAGGAGTTGAAACATGCTAGTTAACAGAAGCATAAGGGCACACAAAAGCATGTTGATATCTACAACAAATAGCATATTGAATGATAACAGAGATGGACATGATGTTTAAAAGCAGTAGACAGGAAGAACAATAGTGTAATTACATAGCATATTGAACGATAACAGAAGTGGAGACATGCCAGTTGAGAGATAGCAAATAGGAAGATGAGAACAAGTAGAGTCCAATAGTCTAGCCTCGGCTTTCAGCCGGCTAGACAGTGCAGCAAACACAAGCAACATAAAAGATCACAATGGAGAGTGTGCATGCATAAGAGTAAGAATTTATGCGTGTAGGTGTAACTTTCTGAGTGTGTTCGTGTGTATGAAAGAAATCATAATGGATTTTATATAGCATTCAGCAGAGAAGACAATTAAGGCAAGAAAATTAGTGTTCAGAAGTAAGGCAAGCAAATACAATCAGCCAGTTAATTTAGGGCTAAACTTGATCAAATAATTCCACAGAATCCGGAAAACACCCCCCTAAATTGGGGAGAATCAATTAACAGCTCAGATTGGGATTCAAATAAGGCAGGAAATGAATCATAAGTCGGTTAGAGAAAATTAAAACCTAGAAATCTAGCTAATAAACTAATTAAGGTAAGTAATCCATTAGGCGTCTCAAATGAGGAAAATAAGTAAAGATCACAGGGAAGTATTAATTTCAACAGAAAAATATAATTTGAACCCTAATAAAATCAATCAATCTCTTTTAATTGACAGAAATGAAAAATAACGGGCAAAAATATTGAAATAATCAGTGAAATACGCAGAAACCCTAGGGTTTATAACATTGTCATGAGAATCAGTCAAACAAGTAAAGAAAATTAGGGTTAAACACTTAAAAATTTAGTATTTTTTCAGAAACTTAAAGGGATGAAACCCTAGCTTTAGAGAAGACAAAAATCGGTTAATATTAAGAAAACACAGAAAGTTTTTAAAGAGAAATAACAAATAAACATAAAATTATCTCATATCTACAAGGATCTAAACAGATTAGAGTGCAGGAGACTAAGGTTTTAAAAGAATGGTAGAGATGAAAGAAAATCTGGTTTGGAACCGTAGATTCGAGCAATAAACACGAAGATAATAGTACTTACAAATGGAGATGACCATAGGTAGGTTCATAAAAAGGGTTTGAACAAACCTGAATTGAATCTCTTCGAGATTCCTTCATATAACAACAAAATCAAACAACCAGAAGAGGTAAGAGGTCGGATAGGGCGGTAAATCACCAAATGATTCCATATCCGGTTGGTAATCAAAGGGATTTGGGAGGAATTTTGAGTGACGGTGCTCTAGGGTTTGAGAGCGTCTGTGAGAGAAGAGAGGATGAGTGGATTCAGGAGCGGCAGTTTGTGTAAAAATGAGTAGGGTTTAGGGGTGTTAGAGGGTAATTAAAAATGGTAATTGATCCTGGACCGTTGATCTTTTGAGATCAACGGCCAGAATTTGATCTGGTGATGGGGCGGGTTGGATAGAAATTAGGCTTGGTTATTTTAATTAGGTTGGGGGGTAATGTTTTGGGCTAGGTCCGAAATTAAAATAAATTTAAAGAGGCTATTTGTTAAATATCCAATTAATTGATAAAATAATTTATAAAAATAGCTAATAAATGATAAAAAAATGTTGTTGGTGCATAAAAATGATTTTAAATAATTACTTGATATAATAAAAATATAAAAAGCTATTTTCTGGTGAAATAAGGTAATTATGCACACTTGGGCTATTATTGCAAAGCTATTGCAATTATAACACTAAAAATCTAAATATGGCTATTCATAAAATAATTAGTGCTTAGTATGAATATAAATGATAAAATTAAGCACTAAAATTATTATAAAGCCATTTGTGATGCAGTTAGTATTTATTTATATACAAAAATGCTAGAATAAATTAATTAAAATCCCTTTAAAATTACAGGAAAATTATGGAAAAATACTGGCTGATGTTCATGCACTATTTTGAAAGTATATATGCATTTTAAAATATATGAGGAAAAAAATGCGTATCCACATGCGTATGTGCATTGATTATCGCCAGCTGAACAAGGTTACAGTGAAGAACCGGTATCCTTTGCCTCATATTGATGGCCTATTTGATCAGTTACTGGGTGCTCGAGTGTTTTCCAAGATAGATTTGCATTCAGGTTATCATCAGTTAAAGATTCGAGTGCCAGGTATCTCGAAGACTGCTTTCAGGACTCGATATGGTCATTACGAGTTCCTTGTTATGTCATTTGGGCTGACCAACGCCCCAGCAGCATTTATGCATTTGATGTATAGTGTATTTCGGCCATATCTTCACTCGTTCGTCGTTGAATTTATTGATGACCTTCTGGTGTACTCTTGGAGTCGGGAAGATCATGAGTAGCACCTGAGGGCAGTGCTTCAGACCTGGAGAGAAAAGAAATTATAGGCAAAGTTCTCAAAATGTGAGTTCTGGTTGGATTCCGTGGCATTCTTGGGTCATGTGGTATCTAGTGAAGGGATCAAGGTAGATCCAAAGAAAGTGGAAGCAGTGCAGAGCTGGCCCCGACCATCCTCAGCTACAGAGATCCGGAGTTTTCTTGGTTTGGCGGGTTACTATAGTCGATTTGTTGAGGGATTATCATCTATTGTAGCACCTATGACCATGTTGACCTAGAAAGGTGCTCTGTTTCAGTGGACAGAAGAGTGTGAGGAGAGATTCAAAAGCTCAAGACAGCCTTGACTTCAACCCAGTATTGATATTGCCCACAGGTTCTAGGTCTTATACAGTTTATTCTGATGCGTCGCAAGTTGTCCTTGGCGCGGTGTTGATGCAGGAATGTAAGGTGATTGCAAACGCGTTTAGAAAGCTGAAGGTGCATGAAAAGAACTATCCTGTCCACGACCTCGAGTTAGCTGCTATTGTTCATGCCTTGAAGATTCGGAGGCACTATTTGTACGGTGTCCCTTGTGAGATCTATACTGATCACCGGAGTTTACAACATTTGTTCAAGCAGAAGGATCTTAATTTGCGTCAGAGGAGGTGGTTAGAGCTACTTAAAGATTATGATATCACTATTTTGTACCACCCAGGGAAGGCCAATATGGTGGTCGATGCTTTGAGTCGGGGGGAGAGTTTGGGGAGTTTGGCTTACCTACCTGCAGCAGAGAGGCCCATTGTGTTGGATGTTCAGGCCTTAGCCAGCCAGCTTGTGAGATTGGATATCTTTGAGCCTAGTCTAGTATTGGCTTGTGTGGTCTCTCGATCTTCTCTTTTTGATCGTATCAGGGAGTATCAGTATGATGACCCCCATCTGCTTGTCCTAAAGGACACGGTTCAGCACGGTGATGCTAAGGAGGTTGCTATTGGGGATGATGGTGCTTTGAGGATGCAAGGCAGACTATGTGTGCCTAATGTAGATGGTTTGCGTGAGTTGATTCCTCAGGAGGCTTACAACTCGTGGTACTCTATTCATCTGGGATCCGCGAAGATGTATCAGGACTTGAGATAGCATTATTGGTGGCGTAGAATGAAGAAGGACATAGTGGAGTATGTTGCTCGGTGTTTAAATTACCAGAAGTGAAGTATGAGCATCAACGACCAGGTGGATTGCTTCAGAAGTTAGAGATTCTGGAGTGGAAATGGGAGTGGATCACTATGGAATTCGTTGTTGGGCTCCCACGGACTCAGCGGAATTTTGATGCAGTTTGGGTGATTGCTGATAGGCTGACCAAGTCGGCTCATTTCCTTTCTGTGATGACCACCTATTCTTCCAAGCAGCTGGCTTGAGTTTATATCCGTAAGATTGTTAGACTTCATGGCGTGCCGGTGTCTATCATCTATGATCGGGGCACGCAGTTTACATCATGGTTCTGGAGAGCCGTACAATATGAGTTGGGTACTCGGGTGGATTTGAGCACAGCATTTCAACCCCAGAAGGACGGACAGCCCGAGCGCACTATTCAAATTCTTGAGGATATGCTCCGTGCGTGTGTGATAGAGTTTGGAGGTTCTTGGGATCAGTTCTTGCCACTTGCGGAGTTTGCCTACAACAATAGTTATCAGTCCAGCATTCATATTGCACTGTATGAGGCTCTGTATGGTAGGCGGTGTAGGTCCCCGGTGGGCTGGTTCGAGCCCGGCGAGGCTAGATTATTGGGCACAGACTTGGTTCAGGACGCTTTGGAGAAGGTTAAGGTGATTCAGGATAAAGTTCGTACAGCCCAGTCCAGACAAAAGAGTTATGCAAACCGGAAGATTCGCGATGTTTCAATTATGGTTGGAGAGCGGGTCTTGCTTCGAGTTTTGCCTATGAAGGGCGTTATGAGATTTCGAAAGAGGGGCAAGTTGAGCCCAAGGTTTATTGGCCCCTTTGAGGTGTTGCGGCGTGTTGGGGAGGTTGCTTATGAGCTTGCCTTACCTCCCAGCTTGATAGGAGTTCATCCGTCATTTCATGTTTCAATGCTACGGATGTATCACGGAGATCCGCCTCACGTGTTGGATTTCAGCTCAGTCCAGTTAGACAAAGATCTATCTTATGTTGAGGAGCCAGTGGCTATATTGACAGGCAGGTTCAAAAGCTGAGGTCAAAGAGCATTGCATCAGTAAAAGTTTTGTCGTGGGGTCAGCCGGTCGAGGAGGCGACTTGGGAGACCAAGCAGGATATGCATAGCCGTTATCCTTATCTTTTCACCACTTCAGGTATGTCTCTATGCTCGTTCGAGGATGAACAAATATTTTAAGAGGGGGAGGATGTAACGACCCGGCCGGTCGTTTTGAGAATTAACACCCCGATCCCCTATTAACTGCTTCCCCATATCTATTTTTTGCTATTATGATTTGGCAGGATGATTCGTTTTGAGTTTCGGAGTATTTTGGGACACTTAGTCCCTAAATGAGAGCTTAAATCTTAGAATTTGGACCGTAGTCGGAACAGTGTGAAGAGGGCTCTGGAATGGACTTCCGTCGATTCCGTTAGCTCCGTTGGGTGATTTTGGACTTAGGGGCGTGTTCGGATTGTGTTTTTGAGGTCCGTAGCTCATTTAGGCTTGAAATGGCGAAAGTTGAATTTTTGGAGTTTCGGGCCGATAGTGGAATTTTTGATATCAGTGTCCGAATCTGATTCCGAAAGTTGGAGTAGGTCCGTAGTGTTTAATAGGACTTGTGTGCAAAATTTGGGATCAATCGGACGTGGTTTGGTTGGTTTCGGCATCGGTTATAGAATTTTGAAGTTTCAAGTTCTAAAAGTTTGGATTGGAGGGTGATTCGTGATTTTACCATTGTTTGATGTGATTTGAGGTCTTGACTAAGTTTGTATGGTGTTTTAGGATTGGTTAGTACGTTTGGTCGAGGTCCCAGGGGCCTCGTGTGTGTTTCGGATGCTCAACGGGACATTTTTGGACTTAAGAAGATGGCAGATTTTGTTGTTTTGTTGAAGAAGATTTGTTCTTCGGGATCCCGAAGAGGAGCTCACGATCGCGAAGGTGTGGCCAATGGGAGCATCGCGAACGCGAGGAGCAAGTCGGGATTGCGTTAGGTTAAGTGGACCAAAGCTGGGCCACGCGCTTTGCTCTTCGCGATCGCGTGAGGTCAATTGCGATCGCGTAGGTCTGTGCAGCTAGTGTATTGCGTTCGCGTATGGTGTTACGCGTCCGCGTAGTGTAAATTTCTATGAGGGTGAGATTGTTCTTCGCGATCGCGAGGCCATTTCCGTGACCATGATTAAGGAATCATTGAGCAGAATTTAAAGTTAAAAAACGAGTGTTTGAGTTCATAACTCGAAAGTTTCATTAAGAGCTCGGTAGAAGGTGAAATTTGGAGAGATTTTTGGAGGAAGTTTGCGTGTAATGATTCATAACTCCTTTTTTTTATTATATCCCATTAATCGAAGCTTGATTTCATCATTTAATTTCGGATTTGGGGTAAAAAATTGGAAAAATTTGAGAAAAGTTCTTAGGCTGAATTTTGGGATTTTGAGCGAGATTTTGCTATCGGATTTGGGTGAATTTGGTATGGCTAGATTCGTGAGTGAATGGGTGTTCATAATTTGTGACTTTTACCTGATTCCGAGACGTGGGCCCGGGGAGGATTGTTGGGCGTTTTTCTATTCCCCTAGCTTTGATTTCATTAGCTAAATTAGTTGCTTGTAGCTATATTTACTTTATGTAATTGATTTGATTCGATTTGGGCTACTCGGAGTTGGATACTCGTGGCAAGAGCGTGATTTCGGATTGATTTGAGCTCGGTTCGAGGTAAGTGGCTTTCCTAACCTTATGGGGGGGGGGGGGGAACTTCCTTTAGGATTTGGTACTGTTTGATATATGAGCGCCGTGTACGTCAGCTGACGCGTTCGTCCACATGCTATTTTTTGAAAACCCCCATTTTCATTAAGCAAATATCTGTTTTTCCTTTAATTGAGCAACACTAGTATATGTAACTATCCTTTTTAGCTTAGGAAAGCATGCCTACGTCCCTTAACTGTTTTAAGTGCCTTAACTGCCTATCTGAACTATGTGCAACAGGTTTAGTGAAAATTATCTGTCTTCTTTATTATGAACTTAGTCTAAACTGTAGAATTCCTTGTTGAGACTGTTGTTTATGTAGATTGAGTTGCATATTTACTTTGGGACTACGGAACGGTATTCCGGGAGATCCCCCTGCACGTTTATGTTTGGGACTACCGGACGGCATCTCGGGAGATCCCCCTGTACTAGATATTTACTTTGGGACTAAGAAACGATATTTTGGGAGATCCCCTTGCACAGTTACGTTTGGGACTACGGGATGGTATGCCGAGAGATCCCCTGTACATTTACGTTTGGGACTACGGGACGGTATCCCGGGAGATCCCCTGTTTGCTATCTCTGTGTATTGAAGTGTTGTTTTTCTATGATTTCATTCTCGTTAAATGTTAGTATTTATCTTTATTGCGATATTTCATGCCGTTTTATTTTATTATATATATATATATATATATATATATATATATATATATATATATATATATATACTAGTACTTGACTGAGGTTAGGCTTGGCACTTACTGGGTACCGTTGTGGTATACTCATGTCCTTTCCAGCACATATTTTTCGTGTGCAGATCCACTTACCTCTTTCCAGCCATATTTCCAGTGAGGCAAGGCGACTGTAGAGACTTCAAGGTATATCTCTCGCGTCCGCAGACCTAGGAGTTCCTATCTACTGTCCCTTAAGTTAAAGACTTTCCTTGTATTTTTCTTCGTTGATAGTTTCTGGAGTTTAGAAGCAGTATTTACTTCTGCAGCTTGTGACTCATAATATTCCGGATTTTGGGAGTGTCTATGTTCATCTCGAGAGTGATTATTGTACAAGTCGAGCGGCATCTAAATTCCGTAATTTAATTTACCGTCAAATTGTTAGTTTTTCATGTTTTCGTATCTTTCCGCAAAATGTTAGGCTTACCTAGTCTTAGAGACTAGGTGCCGTCACGACGGTTCACGAAGGGAGAACTTGGGTCGTGACAGTAAGCATTTGTCTGTTTTAGAGTGAAAGATATGTAGAAGATCTGAAGATGTGAGTTTGGACACGTCTAAGATAGGAGTTTGGATACGTCTAAGGATGTGGCTTGGATGTGTCCAAAGATAGGAGCTTGGATGTGTCCGAAGATAGGAGCTTGGATGTTTTTTAATATAGGATCTTGGATGTATCTAAGATAGGAGCTTGGATACATCGAAACTTCAATTATAGGCTTTCACTTTCCATTCAATTCTTGTGTTTGCCATACCAGACTTTCATCGAGCATTCTGTCTTTTCCTTTTGTTATTTATAATCACTTTTTTCTTGGCAAGCCATTCATTGAACCCGGGTCAAACGGCTTGGGCTGCTGATTTTGCACCATTTTGCGCTCAATTCAACTGATTGGAGCTTAACTCAATCCCTTTTCTCTCTAATGAAATTATAATCTAATACAATCCTACAAATGTCGAAATAGAAAGAAAATTATTTTTGGTGTATAATTTAAAGATGTAAACTAAAATATACAGATAAAAAGTAAAGAATATCTTTGGTACTTTTTAATTAAGGAATTCACATAAAAATGCACAAATAAGTTCAAAGAAATATAGCTAAATAGCTAAAACCATCCAAGAGTTAGTTTTTGTTGGAGACTTAAAAGCGTGCAAAAATTAGGTACTCACAGTTGCCCCTCTTTGCTCGATAAATGAAGAGTTTTCTCGCAAAGAAAAGTGAATTCCATGGCTAATTTTTTCTCACATATCACTCCAATGAAAGCATTTTTTGAAAAGGTGATCGAACCTCGCTTTCGAGGTTGCCTACATATCCTTGGCAAGAAAGGAATCAGGTCTGCGTAGTTCTAAAAATTTGGTAGCTGGGACTACCAGACACTGGAGTTAGGACTGCTGTTGTTGTTGTTGCTATTTTGTTGTTACTTTTACTTGCTGCTTGCTTATTACATCAAAAGGAAAAAAGAAGAGAGCTACATATGTCTGCAAACTAAGAGTATAAAATTCCTATCTATGAGTCTTCTGGAGCCGAAACTTGATTCTTGACCTGCTCGCTTGTGTTGACCTTAGATTGGATCTTGATGGTCTTTGAAGAAAAGATTATGACTCAAACTTATTCACTCGCTTTCTTGATTCGAAATTGAGAAGACGACTCTTGAAAAGATGGGTTGCTGATATATAATCAAAGTTAACTCCAACTATCTTGTGATTGAAAAGCTTCTTCCTTCTAATGATAAACTTAAACTGCAAGATTTAATCGTTACAACATGTGCTCTACGGTAGGGCCTGCAAAGCCATCAAAGACGAACAAAGCGAACAAAATTTTTTGCCCGTTTGGCATTGAGAAAATTTTGTGAGTTATTGGGTAAAGCTGCAGATCAGCTTATTTTATTTGAAAGATGCAAAAATAAAACTAAAGACTCCGAAAAGGATGTTGTTATCTTAGGTGTAAAACTGATAAAACTTAGACTTATAGGTGCATCCCTCATGGGTAGCATTGGAATGACTGTGAGATTGAAGGACTCGAACTAGGAATTGCGTCTCCTAGGATTAATTACTCATATTACAAAAGTGCGTCTCCTACTAGAATGAGAAAGGTTGACTCATGCTAGGAAGTGTGTCTCCTACGAGTGAGGTTGAAGGACTTGGACTAGGAAGTGCGTCTCTTAGGATTAATGGTTGCGATTAGGAAGTGTGTCTCCTATTAGAGTGACTCAAACTAGGAAGTGTATCTCCTACGAGTGATGTTGAAAGGCTTAGACTAGGAAGTGCGTCTCGTAGGATTGATGACTCAGATTAGTAAGTGCATCTCCTGTGAATGAGGTTGCAAGACTTGTACTAGGACGCGCATCTCCTAGGATTTGGTGGTTTAGATTAGGAAGTGCATCTCCTATTGGAATGACTCAAACTAGGAAATGCATTTCCTATGAGTGAGGTTAAAGGACTTGGACTAGGAAGTGCGTCTCCTAGGATTAATGGTTCCGATTAGGAAGTGCGTCTCCTATTGGAATGACTCAAACAAGGAAATGCATCTCCTACAAATGAGGTTGAAAGGTTTGGACTAGGAAGTGCGTCTCCTAGGATTAATGGTTCATATTAGGAAGTGCGTCTCCTATTGGAATGGCTCAAACTAGGAAGTGCGTCTCCTACGAGTGAGGTTGAAAGACTTAGACTAGGAAGTGCGTCTCCTATGAATGAGGGTTAAGATCAGGAAGTGTGTCTCTTACTGGAATGACTGAAACTAGGAAGTACGTCTCCTACGAGTGAGGTTGAAAGAGTTGGACTTGGAAGTGTGTCTCCTAGGATAGGTGGTTTAGATTAGGAAGTGCATCTCATGTGAATGAGGTTGCAAGACTTGTACTAGGAAGTGCGTCTCCTAGGATTTGGTGGTTTAGATTAGGAAGTGTGTCTTTTGTTGGAATGACTCAACTAGGAAATGCGTCTCCTACGAGTGAAGTTAAAGGATTTGAAGTAGGAAGTGCGTCTCCTAGGATTAATGGTTCCAATTAGGAAGTGTGTCTCCTACGAGTGAGATTGAAAGGCTTAGACTAGGAAGTGCGTCTCCTAGGATTATTGGTTCATATTAGGAAGTGTCTCCTATTGGAATGGCTCAAACTAGGAAGTGTGTCTCCTACGAGTGAGGATGAAAGACATAGACTAGGAAGTGCGTCTCCTATGAATGAGGGTTAAGATTAGGAAGTGTGTCTCCTACTGGAATGACTCAAACTAGGAAGTGCGTCTCCTAGAGTGAGGTTGAAAGACTTGGACTAGGAAGTGCGTCTCCTAGGATTAATGGTTCTGGTTAGGAAGTGTGTCTCCTATTGGAATGACTCAAACTAGGTTGTGCGTCTCCTACGAATGAGGTTGGAAGACTTGGAGGGAATGTAACCAGGGATTGGCACCCTGTATCACTGAGAAAGAATGTAACCAGGGGTTGGCGCCCTGTATCACTGAGAAAGAATATGACCATGGGTTGGCACCCTGTATTGCTAAGAGAATGTAACCAAGGGTTGGCGCCTTGTATCACTTAGGGGTCGTTTGGTAGGAGGTATTAGAAAAAATAATGCAAGCATTAGCTCTATGCATTACTAATACCTTGTTTGGTACATTTTTTCAACTTGTGTATAACTAATACTTGTATTAGTTATACATCATAGTTGGTATTATCCTATGTATAAGAAATGCATAGAAAACCATGGCATTAGTAATACCAAGGCAATTAATGCATGTATTAGTATGGTTAAAGATATAATTGTCCTTAAAGTCTCTTAAAGCTAGAGAATTTGGAGGACATTTTTGTTAACAACTATTTTTCTTAAAAATTATGCAATGCATTATAATTCTAATAAACCACACCAAACAGTAGATAAGAAATAATATCTGCATAACTAATGCTTGCATTACTAACCCATGCATTACTAATCCATGCATTACTAATACGCATTATTCCGCACTATTCTTATGCACCCTACCAAACAACCCCTTAGAGAGAAGGTAACCAGGGGATAGGATACCTTGTATTAAAATGGAACCTTACTGAGGATTAGTGTACCTTATGTTAGAAAATACTGCTAGGGGTTGGTGTACCCTATACTAAACATGCGACTAGGGGGTGGTGTGCCCTATGTCGAAATGGAACCTCAACTAAGGACTCATGTACCTTATGCCAGAAAATGCAGTGGCTGATGATGTGATTATGGTCATATCTAGAAAGAAAAAGCAGGGACTTTGAAGAATTTACCTTTGGTAACATTCGTCCTTTGAGAACTTCGTTTCTACACTATTTTGTTTCATGTTTCATACAAAGAAAGATTTATGAGTTTTCAAAGTGGTGGTCGGTTTGTGGCCTTAGTTCCCTGGGTAGTCTGAATTCGCGGCCACCTTCGGAAGAAGAACTAATTCTTTCAGCGCGGTATCGAGTTGCTCGAATACTCTGTATTGCTTTCTGGAGATCTTGTCTTTCCATCATTGCCCCCACTGTTTCGTACCCGGATGTCTAAGGTGTTGCTGAACCTTGTCTACAAAGCAAGTCTTCGCTTTGGCGGTTTTTTCCTCTAAAAATCAAACTTGATTATCTTGCACCCGATATCAGTTTGTGTCTGTGCTACTATTGGCTTTCCCCATGAAGCAAGTTTTGCTTAGCGACCTTTCTGATTTATTCAAAATAACTTGTTCGGCTTATCAGAGGAAATCACAGTTGGATTTGTGCCTTTGTCAATGTCGTGCATGCCCCACATCCTTGGTTTTGCACTTCCTGAAAACGGTGACCAATTTCGTGGCCCTTTTTTTGTTGTCTTCTAGGCAAATAGACCAACAAAGATTTCTCTTTGGAACTTCTGTCTGCATGAATCCTCAGATCTTGTTTAACTTCAACAACTTACTGTGCTTGTTGCTTTCTCGATTATGTCTTATTTGATGTGCCAGGATAGAACTCTCTTTGTACAATTATAAAGCTGGTAAAAGATTTTGAAATCATTTCTCAGTTGTTTTAACAAAGATTGACTCAAAACAAAAATGCAAATGGACAAAATAACGCAATGTAAAAGTGAGGAGTAGTATTTAAGTATAAACGCCACTTTAAGGGGAAAGAAAGAAAAAGGGGCTCCTTTGAATATGGTAGCCAACTTTAATGATCATGACATGCATTTTAGACTGAGCGACAAAATCTATCCAACCGATCTACCCTTTCTTCTTGGTGTTCCATTTCGTCTTTGAAGTTGGCCTCTTTGTGCCAATCATTTGTATCAAATCACAGCTCACCCCGACCAGCAGCGCCCCAAAAGGTTTTCACCAACCAGCCTCTCTCATTTATTTATCTCTACTTACCATCGCCTTACAGTGCCCATGATGGTTTTCACCAATAAGACTCTCTCGTTTTCATTCATTATCCTTTTTTTGTGCGAGCAACTTGACATCGTTCTACGTCCTGTGAAAATTGTTTTTTATTGCGTGCTTCCCTTGGCATTGTTAAAGACTAATTCGGAGGTCTTTAGTTGGAAGGCTATTGGATAGGGCTAAAATGAAACGGTTGCATGAAGGCTCAAAATAGATTCAAGATTACAGGGTTGTATACTTACAACTCTTGAAATCGACTCTTCATAATAACATAAAAAAAAATTCTGCCCCAGTTTCAGATAGTGGGAAATTTTTATTTTTTGATTTGGTTAGACTGAACCCTAGTGTAGAGCTGCTTAGGTATCCTTTAAAGGAATCAAGTCAAACGTAGTTCAAACTAAGAAGAAAGACTTTGTTGTTTCTCTTTTTATTTTTCTTTTCTCTTTTTCCTTTTCTTCTTTTTTTCTATAATCAAATTATCCTAGCTCATATTTTCTGGTGGCATGGATCTTGGATATTTTTTTTGACTCTATACTTGATTCCAAAAGAGGGGGACAAAGAAAAGTAAAATAGGCTCAAACGGGGTGATGAATGGTATAAAGTGTTTGGGTAGCAGAAAAAGGGCCTCCCAGCCTAAAAAATGCCAAATATACTATCTCTTCTCAGGTTCGGCATTGATGGGCATGACTGCCTTCTTGGCTTTGTCAAGTGTGTAGCTTCGCAGTCAGTATCTTGTTTGCAACAAATGACCTTTGACAATTTGGACCCACTTTTCTTGGTCTTTGTCTTGATGTGGAAGGATGCACATCAGTACCAGCTAATCCATATAAAATTCCTGGAATGCACCTTCTCTGGAGATTTGGCTCATCTTCCCTGATATGATTAGATTATGGCAAGCCATGGTAAAACACCTTTTTCAATGATTAGTCTAACAAAACTTCAACCTATCAAATATCCTTAAGACGAGTTCCCATGATAGATTGAGAAGAACATCTTTTAACCTCTGCGGATATGACTGTTTCGGTTCTATGTAACACAAGCTTATCATCAAAGTTCTTCAATCTGTTATTTATCCTCCAAGTGTTTTTCCTCGATTCGATTCAAGATTGGGCAAGCTTTCTAAAATCTAGTCGAAAACTCCGCATGCATGTCATATCACTAAAATCAGCGTGAAAAGCATTATATATGCAAGAAGAACTAAACACAATAGATTAAAATGACACAAAGCGGAAAGTTGCATTTTATTGATTAAAGGATAGAGAGGTTTCATGACAGGAAAAACAAACAACATCAGGATCACAACCTCAAAATAATCCGGATGATAGAAATTATGACAAAATAAGTTACCAAGACTCCTTCCCAGCAAAGAGGGGAGTGGCTTTCCAATTATCAAGTTCAACATCTTAATTACGAATTTGCACATCAACCAAATTGGACCTTCAACAATTTTGATTGCCTTGAATTCAGTGGACATGTTCTTGATTGTTTCACCAAACCATCCCCATATTGTAAATCATCCGAGAAATGTGTGCTTTGTCATGATATTTAGCTTTCCATTATCTTGCACCATGATCACCCCTTCTTGAATTATCATTTCTATTTTCCTTTTCAAAGCCCGACAATCCTCGGTGTTATGTCCCTGGACATTAGAATGATACATGCACCGTATAGTAGGGTCAAAACCTTTTGCATATGGATTAGAAACATACCCATGAAGCGGCTCAATCAGGCCATAACGTTTCAACTTTTCAAATAAATTTGTGTAGGATTCTACGTTTGGCATGAAATTGTCCCTCTGCTTATGTTCCCTTTCATACTCCTATTTTGGACGAGGTTGTTGGGTGATTGGAAGTTCTTCTGTCGCAGATGAAGGTCTATTGAAGTTGGGGCCCGCATCTGTTGTCGATTGGATTGTTTTGAATAAAACCAAGCATTGAATGTTGCATACTATGGAACAATTGAGTATCGAGGATCCGGGGATGGATAGTAATGCTGTGGGTAACCAAAAGAAACCTGATGAGATTGCCCATACTGTTTAGATGCTCCCCTTTGGTCTTTTTTCGACCCTGATGCCGTCATGGCCTTCTCATCTTTCTTCTTTTGATTTGCAAGGCATGCCGAACCATTCTGGATTGCTTGGGTGGTGGCTTTGAGAGCTGCTTGACTTATGATTCGCCTAGTCTTGAGGCCATTTTCGACCATTTCCCCTATCTTGATTGCTTCAGCAAAAGGTCTGCGCATCACGGACATCATATTTTGAATATAATCAGGCTCCTGAGCCTGAAGGAATATAGTGATCAACTCGTGGTCTTCCATGGGTGGCTTAACTCTAGACTCTTGTTCTCTCCATTTAATGTCATATTCCCTGAAGCTTTCAGTTAGTTTCTTCTTCATATTCGAGAGGGAATTGCGGTCTGGCACAATATCAATAGTGTGCTAGAATTTTTTGATGAAGGCTTGGGCCATGTCATCCCAAACATGCCAGTGCGAGATATCTTGGTCAATGAACCATTCAGAAGCTACTCCCACCAGATTCTCCCCAAAATAAGCCATCAACAACTCTACTCCTGCGTCCCTCAGCTGGTTGCAATACCTTTTCAAGTGGGCGATATTGTCGCCGTGTCCATTATATTTCTCAAATTTTGGGTCTTGAACCCTGGGGGTAAATGGATGTGAGGAAACATGCGCAAATCACTAAATGAGACACTTTTGTGACCACAGTCTTTTTATGTTCTTTATGTTTAATACTTTTCATTTTCTTGGCCATCTCATCTAGCTCTCCCGTCTTGACAACCTTTTCATTTTCTGTAGGTGACTCATACTGTGGGGTCTGATTGTGTGGAGCCGGCAACTTGAAAGCCATATATGGAGAGTAGTATTTTCCATCATAAGCATGAGATAGTGGCTTGATGTTTGGCCTTGTCATAGGATTTGGTGGCGGGATTATGTACATTGGCGCGCCAGGCACGACAAGAGGGGTGCTCCTAACCGGTGCGACAGGAGGTCGAACATTAGAGGTAACAAGGATGGCATGGAAGCTGTAGTTCGGCATATACCGCAGAGGTAGAATGTAATCTCTCGTTGCAGGGAGCCGTGGTAAGGTAGCCAGGGGTATTGTGGAAGTTCCCTTTAAGGGGCCCTGAGTTGGAGGCTGACCGGAGACCCAAGCTTGATACACATCGGACAGTTGTTATTTCAATCTTCTTACTTCCTCCGTCTCTTGCTCAACTGATTGACCCTGAGGGTCGTCACTAACCACCTTGATTCTATCTTTGTTAGCCATTAGTACCTTTCCCTTGGATCTGGTGAAGTAATGATGTGTTGCCAGTTTCACCACAAAGCAACCACCTTAAGCTTACTTGTATGAGACAATAAATGTGTTAGGTTTAAGCATTTTACATATATGAATCACACGTAATATGCCATGCTCCTAACATTATCACCGCCTCTAACATGCTTTTCGAAGGCTTCATGTATCATTCCGGCTTATAAGGTTATTGTCTATTGGCGCTCTTATTTTCTTCTCTCTTTTTTCCGATTTTTTTTCACTCGCTTCATTTTGATCCCTCATTTTAGAGTCATTGAAAAATATTTGATCGAACCTTTTGGAGGTTGCCTACGTATCATGTCGCCGCATGAATCCGATCATTACGTAGTTCAAGGAAATCAGGAAAATAATTTTGGATTTTTTTTTCTGGGAATTGTTGAAAGAAAGGTTTCTAAAGAACAAAGAAAATATTTTTGGGGTTTTTAATTTTTGCCGTTGAATGAAAACATCTTTGGATTCTGAGTTTTCCTTTTAATTTCAAAAAGAAAAACTTTTGAAGAAGAATGAAAATATTTTGCAATTAAATTTATTGATTTATTTTAAAATTTCTGGATTTGATGCCTCAAAGATAGATTTAATGGAAAATATATTTAGATTGTTTTTGGAAATATTTGAATGAAAGAATTCTAATGAAGAAAGAAAATATATTTTTGCCTTTGAATTTGCGATTTATATTTGAATTTTGAGTTTTATTTTTAATTTTCGAAAGAAAAACAAAAATATTTTGGATTTCAAATTCTTTTTTTTAAATGTTTGGACTTGATGCATCAAAGATTAAAGGAAATTTTTTTTTGGATTTTTGAAAATTGGGGGCTAGACACGATAAAGATTGCCTACGTATCTCACATCCGATGAGATTCAAACTCGCCTAGTTCGGTGAAACCGAGTATTTGTCTCTTTTGATTTTTATGAAAATTATTCTTTACACCTCAAGCAAGACTACTACAAAATGTTAGTAAAAAAAGGATTATTTGTACTAAATTAGGAGAATGCTTTATTTTTTTAAATAATTCCGCTCAACTAATTTTTAAAGCCGATCAACAATGCAAGCAAGCCTTCCAAATGATGTAACAAGTAGCACATAAGTGAACACGTTGGTCTCAAAGAGGATACCTGTCTTATACGGACCCGGCCCCTGTGCCGAGCTTCGCTAAGTCAAATGCAGGTGATGCAAATAAAGCGAACCTACTAGAGATATCCGGCATGAGGTTTGTTCTTCTAGGTTAAATCATATTGGAGAAGGTATCTAGACTGGCTTACTTGAGCGGACAACTCGAGCCGAGGAGGGTCAGCGTACGGTAGCATTGCTTTCCGGCTTAGCTGGTGGTGCTCCCGGCCTAAAATATGTGTGACTAAATTCCTTCACCGGGCGACAATAACCTCGGCTATCTCAAAGAAAGCGGGCTATGTCAAGCAAATGCCCAATTTTTAATTTCAAGAAGACTCAGAGGGGGAGCGTGAGAAGACAGTTTATATGTACAGTTCAACAATATCAAAGCGGTAAAAAGAGAACAGGTAGCACATTAGGCACAAATAGATCACAATATGTACAAAATTAATAAAGCCAAATAAAAAGTCAACATGTACAAGCTCAAATTCTGGTTGTCCCTAACGGAGTCGCCAGAGTTGTCACACCCCTTTTTTTTCCCGCAAAATAAATATGTGATCGTGTGGATTGAAGAGTGTTTCCAACTTAAAAGACAAATTTGAGTAGGGATTATTTTATTTATAGAGTCGCCACTTGGAATTGATTTTTGGGTTCCAAGTCACCCTTTTTTATTGAATTCCTAGTCAAAGGAAAGTTGACTCTATTTATTATTGGTCTGCGAAAATAAAGCCCGAGTAAGGAATTTTGTTGACCGGGGAGAAGGTGTAAGGCATTTCCCGAGTCCCGTGGTTCTAGCACGGTCGCTTTTATTGACTATAATTGGCTTGAATTAATTTTTGGATAAAGTATGTTTTATTTGCGTTGATTAACGATCATCTATTGCCACTTAAAAATTAATAATTAAATTTTATTAACTTTGGCCTAGGAGCGTATAAGCACACGAGGTCTTTATTTGGTTATGTGTATTTAACCAAAGAACGGATATGAATATATGGTCAAACACAATTTGTTAATTGGAGAGTCAAGGAGCTGGAATGCGCACATGAATATTTATTATATGTTGACCAAAGATTATATGTTGTCAATGCACCTCACTTGAACTCTTTCACATTAGACTTCTTGTATAACGTATATTAAGATTGTAGAAAAATATTTCACTATCTATGTAATCTAACTACTTATATCTAATTAGTATTATTTTATATTATATCAAGTTAGATTTACTATAAAAAACAGTACTCTTATGTTATTAGCATAATGTAATTTAGTGTAATAGTGTGAACAATTTATATCCTTCAACGTAAGCTAAACCCTTTTGAGTTTGCATCTCTGTCTTTGTCTCGAACCCTCCCTTTCTCTTTACTCTTTAGTTAAGAACACATGGTCTACATTTGGAACATGCCTAAAGTTGTGCCTAAATTAAATAAAAGAGTTTAAGTAAATTATTCAAGAGAAAAGAATATGACATTATTATATTCGTTTAACTAAATATGACACTAAAAAGATTTGGATTAACTCATGGACTATATCGACATGGGCTGATAAAATTATATTTTTAATTTGATACGAAGTGTAAGACATCTCATGTGAAAAAGGAAGCCCTGCTCGTGACAGGTTATTATTGAACAAGTCATGGCTATTGACTTGGGGCCCAGTTAATTAAAATGGCCCAATCACATATATATAGACCAACGAGAACCTTAAAATCATTCCAATGCATCACTACTGCTTTCTACTTGACTTACATGAAACCACTTTCAATTATTTTAGATATCAAACACGTTTATGAAAATGGCGATCATTAGTTTCAATCAATACTTCATAAAGATGAAACAACTTAACCATGAAAAGAAATATCATTTGTTGATTTTTCACAAAACAAACAGAAGGAAAAAAAATGGCAGTGGGCTATGAGCCAAAATATTTAAAGCTTGGTGTCAACCTCAATGACACAAGAAGCTCAACATTCATTACACATGCTTACATATAAAGTCCTACATAACAGAGTATTTAAAGCTCAAAAGAAGCTGAAGAGCACTTTAAATTTGCTTCATTTCCATTCATTCTTGACCAATATTATAATAGTTGTTAAGAAGGTTACCCGGATAACAGAAAGTAAAAGTGTTAGCAATGACTGAAGTAACAGAAACCAACAGCAACAACCAGCAGCTTTTAAACAAAAGAAAATGAGGAGTTTCAGCTTTCTTTTGCAGCTTACTGTAGATGTTAAGTTGATCTTTGTTTTGCTCTCAAGTTGTTTTGTTTTTCAGTGAGTAAGCCTTTATCTTTTTTAGAGTGAAAGATATGTAGAATATCTGAAGATGTGAGCTTGGACACGTCCAAGATAGGAGTTTGGATACGTCTAAGGATGTGGGTTTGGATGTGTTCGAAGATAGGAGCTTGGATGTGTCCGAAGATAGGATCTTGGATATGTCTAAGATAGGAGCTTGGATGTGTCCAAGATAGGAGCTTGGATACGCCAAAACTTCAATTATAGGCTTCCAATTGTCATCCAATTCTTGTGCTTTCCATAGAAGACTTTCATCGAGCATTCTGTCTTTTCCTTCTATTATTTATAATGTCTTTTTTTATTGGCAAGCCATTCATTGGACCCGGGTCAAACGATTTGGGCTGCTGATTTTGCACCATCTTTTAGCCCAATTCGACTGATTGAAGCTTAACTCAATTCCTTTTCTCTCTAATGAAATTATAATCTAATACAATCCTACAAATGTACAAATAGAAAGAAAATCTTTTTGGTGTATAATTTAAAGATGTAAACTAAAATATACAAATACAAAGTAAAGAATATTTTTGGTACTTTTTAATTAAGAAATTCACAAAAAAATGCACAAATAAGTTCAAAGAAATACAACCAAAATAGCTAAAACCATCCAAAAGTTTGTTTTTGTTGGAGACTTAAAAGCGTGCAAAAATTAGGTGTTCACAATCCTCCCGACTCTCGGAGTACACCAGAATATCGTCAATAAACACAAGGACGAGTGAGTCAAGATAGGGCCGAAATACATGTGCATCAAGTGCATGAATGTTGATGGGGCATTGGTCAGCCCAAATGACATCACAAGGAACTTGTAGTGACCATACCGAGCCCTGAAAGCAGTCTTCGGGATATCTGGATCCCAAATCTTCAACTGATGATAGCCTGAACGCAAGTCAATCTTGGAGAAAACTCTGGCACCCTGTAACTGATCAAATAGGTCATCCATACGAGGTACTTTGTACTTATTCTTCACTGTAACTTTGTTCAACCGGTGATAATCAATACACGTGCGCATAGAACCATCCTTCTTCACAAACAAGACTGGAGCACCACACGGCGACACATTGGGGCGAAAGAAGCCCTTATCAATCAACTCTTGCAACTGCTCCTTTAACTCCTTAAACTCAAGCGGAGCCATACGATAAGGAGGAATAGAGATGGGCTGAGTGCCCGGCAACAAAGCAATACCAAATTTGATATACCTGTCGGGCGCGAGCCCGGAAAATCCGCTGGAAATACATCTAAATAATCCCTCACTACCGGAACTGACTCAAGGGTAGGAGTATCAATACTGGCATCTGTCACATAAGCTAGATACGCATCATACCTCTTCTCAACCATTTGCTGAGCCTTTAGAAATGAAATAACTCTGCTAGGAGTATAATCTAAGGTAACTCAGATCTTGGCGTGACAATCAAGAATAGCATAATGGGGCGACAACCAGTCCCTGCCCAAAATAATGTCAAAGTCTACCAAACTCAGCAATAATAAATCGGCTCTGGTCTCAAAACCACTAAGAACAACCAAACACGACCGATACACACAGTCTACAACAATAGAATCCCCACAAGTGTAGACACATAGATAGGGGAACTCAAAGAATCATGGGATACACCCAAATACTGAGCAAATTAAGATGACATGTAGGAATAAGTAGAGCCTCAAATAATACGGATACATCGATATGACAGACCGGAACAATACTTGTAATGACAGAGTCGGATGCAACTGCTTTCGTCCGAGTAGAAAGAGCGTAATATCTAACCTGGCCTTCCCCTCTAGGGCAACCTCTACCTGCACGACCTCCACCTCGAGATTGCTGAGCAGGTGGAGTGGTAGCCGGTACTATACCATAGCTTGAGGATTCAGTGGAGCATGTGGTGCCTGAGTAGTCTGTGGAGGTGCACCCTTCCCGAGTCTTGGGGGATCCCTCACCACATGACGAGTGTCACCACACACAAAACAAGCTCTCGGAGGACGTGGCTGGCTTGGGCCTAATCGGCTGGAATGACCGCTGAAAGCACCCCATGAAGGAGGTGCACTAGACAATGGCGGTGCGAGGATGTAAGGCCTCATAAAATTTTACCAAAAAAACTCAGGACTATGTGGTGTCAGGGTAGAATTACGTGTTTACGGACTTTTTAGGTTGAACAGTGCACAAGGGAGTGAAGGAAATATAATTCACTGTGGGTAGACCTACCGCGCCATGCAGCGCGCTTGTGGCGTTTTCCTAAACACTTCGACAAATTGTTTTTGGCCACATTTTTCACTGTCGCTCCACGCCCAATGCGGCGCGGCTATACTAATTCTGGGTTCTTATAACCCCGCCCCATTTTGATAAATAGCCTTTGGAGCTTAATTTGGGACGATTTTCTGGTGAGTCTAGAGAGAGGTAAGAGCATTTTAGAGAGAGAAGGAGAAAACCTAACCTCCCTATCATCCAACCTTGCACCAATCTTCAAGAATCAAGGAAGTCAATCACTAGATTATCTCTTTCCGGATAATCCCTACTCCTAAGCTTTCATGCAAGAGGTTATGATTTCAAATATATTGTGGGGTTAGAAATAGGACATGCATGTGACACTAAGTTGTAGTATGTGGAGTTAATGAACCATTTTGGGTAGTTTCTTGTTGAAATTGGTTGAGGGTGAAGGGATTTCCATTGTAGAGCCTTGTAGTCTATTTCGCTTGTTAGGTGTTTGACAAAATTCCTAAGAGAGTTACATCATGGGAATCCTTCTAATCATTAATCGATTTTCACTATCTTCCTATAGATTGTTATTGCTAGGAGTGTCGGGGCGTTGTAGTAACTTAAGGAAAGATCGAACAAGGTATGTTGGCTAAACTTTCTCTCTTAGAAGAGAATTCCATAATGTTCCTGTAAGTTTTTAGTATGGGTTGTGTATTAAAATGTTATGACTTTGAGTCGTGTTTCAAATGAAGGCTAGTATGCCAAATTGTGTGAGAAAAACTCGATATGCTTAAGGCTTTAAATTGCTCATATGTGTACCTAGAGTCTTGATTGGAAATGTCTTATTGTTGATAATCTATAAAGGTGCTTGAAAATGAAATATGTGAATTGGGGATATAGAGTGTGGCAAACGTGCCAAGAATTTAAGTTAAAATTGTGGCTAGTGGTTCCAATGAAATGAGAGGATGTGACAAAGATTATCAAATGAGCCTCGACTCAACTATTTAAAAATGATTTCGAAAATAGAATTGCCTAAAAGCTTTTGTACTCAATTCATGCCCATAAGTGGTTATTTTAAATAATGCTTTGTTTTATAAATATATCCAGTGTGATTTGAGTTCTTAGATACTCAGGTGTTGAAATTGTACATTGTCATTTCTGGGAAAGAGTATTGCAAGAATAAATAGTGTATTGCTTGCTATGATTTTGATGTGTACTTTTATTGCTAGTCGGTGTGCCCCATTCTTTGGGAAGAAACCTTTTATGTTTAAAGTTTTCATTACTAATGAATTTGAGGTATATGATTTTTGAAATATTCTATGTGTTGACATTTAATGGTGATCCTTGAAAATAAAAGAGGTGGAAGTATGGAACATGAAATACGGCCACCGTGCCAGGAATAAAGAATCTTGTGAATGGCCAAATGAGCCAAGGAAATATTGTTGTCGAGTGTGACTGGAAATACTAATGAGGATTTATACAATGTGAAGATGTTGAGGTGAGTAAAATTGTATTTATGTTACCTTTTTGTGCAAATCAAATCAAAAAATATTTTTGGGAGCATCACTAGCAAAACCGATGAAGGGTAGGTCATAAGGCCCACACCTGAAACTACACGTTCCAGTTCACACACATGTCAAACCACATTGTTCGTGGGGAGATGTCCTAGCTGATCGGGCGTGATCGGACTCCTACTAAAGACACGGTGGGTATATCGGTGCAAATGATCTCCCAACCAAAAATATATATTATTTTCGTATATTGAAAATTATTATGTTTCAATTGGGCATTTGGATATAACTGATTGTGACTTGTTGTTTCTATTGTTTTCGTTTTCTTATATAGGCTTTCTAGTTTGAAAGAGGACATTTAGCTATACATACTAGTGTTATTCGACGGTAGTAACGTCCCTTTTGCCGGGGGCGCTGCATCTTTAATTGATGCAAGTGATTCCACAATAGGCGGCATTGATCAGTGATAGAGGTACTCTCTCTTCCCAGTTGACTTGGTGAGCCTCATATCATTTCGGGGTCATGTATCTTTTGTTTCTCATGTACTTTGTGTTTTGAGGTATAGCCAGGGCCTTGTTGCCGACTTTTCCATATTTCTCTTCTATTGTACTCAGAGGCTCCGTAGACAGGTTGTGGGTGGTGTTTCATGTTGGGAATTGAATTAGAAATGTTGGTGTTTTGAAAACATGTTTTTCATTAAATCTATAAACTCGTAATATTTTAAAAGTTATGAATGAAGCTCCTAATGGAAATGAAATGAAAGTTGTTAATGAAATATTTTCAGTGTTTGATTAATGGAGTACATCTCCTCGTATTTCATGAATGAGTTTTGGTAGAAGGAAATCTGGCAGGCTTGCTCGGCCGGATTCACCCGGTTAAGCACAGGTCGCGCTCCCCGAGTTAGGGGCGTGACAATAATAGGGAGCCTGGGGCCTAAGAGTGGTCGGAATACCACTAGCGGCTGGAAGTGCTGGATGAACTGGGCGAGTCACATGGCCCCTACCATGACGAGCTGCAGCTGGGGCATGAGTACCACTATAAGTGCCAGAATCTTAAGACCTCTTGGCCTCTCTCTCTTCTCTCTCTCTCTCTCGAATCAGCATACTCTCTAATCTCCTAGCAATCCCCACCACCTACTGGTATGCGATGCCCATCTCCAACTCTCGAGCCATGCAAAACCTGATACTGGGGTTGAGCCCCTCGATAAATCGACGGACCGCTCTCTAACAATAGCAACCAAGGTTGGTGCATGCCTAGCCAAATCACTGAACCGGACAGCATACTCTGACACGATCATAGAACCCTGGCGCAGCTGCTCAAACCCTACACGCCATGCATCTCTGAGACTCTGGGGAACATACTCCCTCAAGAACATATCTGAGAACTGAGTCCAAGTGAGTGCAGCTGCCTCGGGCGGAATACCCAACTCATATGCACGCCACCACTGATAAGCCACACCCCTAAGCTGGAACGTAGTGAAAGAAACCCCACTAGACTCTAATACACCAAATATATGGAGGGTACAGTGGCACTCCTCAAGAAAACCCTGGGCATCCTTAAATGCCAAGCCACTAAAAGTAGGAGGGTGGTACTTCTTGTACCTCTAGAGCCTGAGTTGCTCCTCCTCAGAAACTGATGCTCTAGACTCGGGCCAAACTGGGGCTAACGTCTGCACTGGTACGACCTCAGGAACCTAGTCGACCTTAACCTGCTGCTCTGGGGTACGGGAGGCGGGAGTCTGTGCTCCTCCCCCGCCTAAATATGTCGCAGGAGCAAGTGGGATCAACCCTGCCTGAGCTAAAGTACCGAACATGCTCAGAAACTAGGCGAGTGTCTCCTGAAGAGCTGGTGCAGTAACATGCGTCTCAGGTGCCTGTGCTCCAACTGGAGCTACTGGTGGCTCCTCTGTAGTATCTCGTGCGGGTGCTTTGGCTGCACCACATGGACGTCCTCGGCCTCTACCCCGGCCCCGGCCTCTCGCGGCTCCAGCAGGGGGGCCGGGTGTCTGTTCACCTGATCCAATTGTGCGTGTCCTCGCCATCTGTGAGAGAATAGAAAGGTAGAAGTTTAGAATCCCGAAGCCAACGATTTTGCATGACAAGGAATCAAAGAAGTGAATTCTTTTTCCTAACAGTTCCATATCCTCCTGAAGATAAGTATAGATCCGTACCTATCTGCGAGACTCTACTAAACCTGCTTGTGACTCATAACACCTATGAACCTAGAGCTTTGATATGAACTTGTCACGACCCAAATTTTCCCTCCGTAGGATGTCGTGACGGCATCTAGTCTCTAAGACTAGGTAAGCAAAACAATTTGCGAAAAATAATTGAAATATGACTAAACCTCAACATTTAACAAATAATATATAACTGAAAAACTGTCGCTCGGCATGTACAAGTAAAAATCCACAACTCAGAGTGTAAACAACTCTCAAAACCCGATAGTCACAAGCCACAAGCTCTAAGGAATGTACTAAATGTCTCTATACATCAGCATCTAGGAAAATAAAGAAGACCAACATAATAAGGATAGAGGGGGAATCCAAGGTCTCCGGACGCTGGCAAATATACCTTGAAGTCTCCAAGCAGCAACACGCACTCTACTGATATCGGGGTTGGTAGGATATACCTTGGTCTGCACAAAACATGTGCAGAAGTGTAGTGTGGGTACACCACAGCGGTACCCAATAAGTGCCAAGTCTAACATCGGTAGAGTCGTGATGAGGTCAGGTCAGCGCCCTACTGGAATATAAGAAGTAAGGTAGAAGGCGAAATGATAAAAAGGAGTGGCAGATATATGAAACAGCAAGAATGAATGGAAAGCAATAACTAAGGAAAAACAGGAAGACAATTACAACACGAAGGAAAAGAATATCTTACAAGTTAAGGAACAACAACAACAACAACAACAACAGACAACACAACAAAAATAGCAAATCAACAGGGGCGGTCGCGAGGTACCGCCTCGTAGTCCCAAAAGTAAATATGTAACATGGGCGCTACCGAGGTACCGCCTCATAGTCCCAAAAGTAAATATGCAGTCGCTCCCGAGGTACCGCCTCGTAGTCCCAAAAGTGAATATCTCACAATGGCACGGCAAAAACCTCGTGCTACAATCTCATTCCGCACGGAAGAAACCTCGTTCCACAACCAACCAATCCTCACAACAAGAATCATGAAAGTCAACATGCAATAAAACAACAATGATGTTACAATCAAGGAAATCCTACAGTTAAAGAACAAATACAGAATCAAGGAAAAAGAGGTAATTCAACTAAGATTGTTTACAAATTGCAACTGAGAGATGAAACATGTAGACGTGTGAGATTAGACTAAACATGAAGACTACACATATTGGGATAACTCATTTAAGATATAAACAGGATACTACTTAGCAAAGACTGGATTTTCAACGTTTAGCCCGTGTACGCACTCGTCACCTCGCATACACGGCACTCAAATATCACTATTATTACAACAATACCAAATCCTGAGGGGATTTCCCCCATACAAGGTTAGACAAGTCACTTACCTAAAACCAAACTCAATCAGTCAATAAGAATGCCTTTCCCTCAACTTTCCGACTCCGAATGTCCCAAATCTAGCAAAAAGCAATTTCATACTATAAATATAACTATAAGAAACTAATCTAATTAATGAAATGAAGATTTTAACAAGAAAATAGAAAATCGCCCAAAAAAGTCAACCTGGGCCCACGTCTCGGAATCGGGTAAAAGTCATAAAATCTAAACACCCATTCAACCACGAGTTTACCCATACAAAAATTACTCAAATCCGATACCAAAATCTCGATCAAAATCTCAAAATTTGGTCTAAGAACTTTCCTCCATTTTCCCCCAATTTTCCACCCCTAATCCCTAATTAAATGATGAACTCAAAGGCATAATCATGAAAATTAACCAAAACTAGGTAAGAATCACTTACCCCAACACCCATGTAAAAGTTTCTCCAAGAATTGCCTAAATCCGAGCTCACAAGTCCAAATGGTGAAAAATGACATTAACTCTCGATTTTGGGATTTTAAGTTCTGCCCGGGTGTTTCCTTCTTTGCGAACGCGGAAGCTTCCTCGCGTTCGTGAAGCACAAAAATGCCTCTGCCCAAAAACCTCTTACGCGAACGCGAGGTCCCACTCGCGAACGCGGAGCTTTCCCTGCCTGACCCTTCGCGAACACGTGCACCTCTATGCGATCGCGTAGGCTAAAAGCCTGATGACCCAACAGACTGCTCCTCTACGCGAACGTGTAGACCTAAGACTCCACAACTTCACGAACGTGGCACCTACAAGGCAAACGCGAAGGCAAAAATCCAGCAGCACTCAAACTCCTCTACGCGAACGCGGGAGCACCTTCACGAACGCGTAGAAGGAAACCAGACACCAGTAATTCTGAAGCTTCAGCCATCATCAAAGTCCAAATTCCAATCCATTAACCATCCGTAATCCACCTGAGGCCCCTGGGACCACAACCAAACATACCAACCAGTCCTAAAATACAATACGAACTTAGTCAAGCCTTCAAATCACATCAAACAACGCTAAAAACAGGAATCATGCATCGATTCAAGCCTAATGAACTAAGAAAATTTTAACTTCTACAAACGATGCCGAAATATATCAAATCACGTCCGATTGACCTCAAATTATGCAAACAAATCACATTTGACATTACGGACCTACTCCAACTTTCGAAATCGGAATCGAGTCCCGATATCAAAAAGTCCACTCCCGGTCAAACTTCCCAAAAATCCTCAAATTTCCAACTTTCGCCGAGTAACGCCAAAATGACCTACGAACCTCCAAAATCAACATCCAGACGCGCTCCTAAGATCAAAATCACCATACGGAGCTATTGGATCCGACGAAACTCCATTCTGGAATCGTCTTCACACAGGCCAAACTACGGTCAACTCTTACAACTCAAACTTCACACTTAGGGACTATGTGCCATTCCACTCCGAAACTCTCCTGAACCCGACATCAAGTACCCCGGCAAGTCAAGTAAGCATAAAATGAAACAGAGGGGACAATAAATAAGAAATCGGGGTTCATACTCTCAAAACGACCGGCCGGATCATTACATACACAGTCTTTTACAACGGAGGGTTGTAAGCTCAAAAAAGGGGAGTTTTGGTTCATAATTGATGGTAAGCAAATTCGACTTGGTATGAAGGAGTTTGCTATGATTACCAAACTGAAATGAAGAAACTTCCCCACTAATGAGGCTTTATATGATGTAAAGTTTGTTACCGTTTACAAGGATTTCCTTGGGCTTTTACGGTAAATTTGAATTAATTTTGCTGAGATAGATATCTAATTACCCATGACAGATTATGTATCTATCAGACTGATAATTCATATAGTAGTTTTATTTAATACTTTTTTATTTTTCAATATAAGTGAAGCAATTCCTACGCTATTGGTGAAACTTTGGGCCAGTGATTTTTCAATATAAGTGAAGGAACTACCGTTTCTACTTCCAAGATTACTTCAGTGATTTTTCAATCTCGTACCAGTTAATATGGTGTTCCCCATATCATATTTTGTGCAAGTTGTCTATAACAAACAATACAACTCAATTTTCTACTACTCCCTCCGTCTCATAATATGTGTCGTGATTACTAAATATGTTTGTCTCAAATTATTTGTTATTTTAGAAGTTCAGACAAAATTGATTATATTTTTCCTTTTTTATCCTTAATAATCAATTGCATTCACATTTAGTAAAAATATGGATAATGTCATTGATAGAGATAACACATAAATTGAGAAAATATTTAGTAAGGGTAAAGTAGTCAAAAACTATTCTTTCTTAAGGGGCGTGTACAAGAAAAATACGACATATATTATGAGACGGAGGGAGTAACAATTTTCATTATTTCCTTCGGTATAGGACAGCAACTCAGTGCACCTCTTCTAATGATAGTTTCCATGAATTTATCAAAGACAGCATCATCGCTAACAAGCATTGTTCCAACCATGTCATTTTGAGAATATGTCTTCATGATTTCTTGTCATCCACTCACTTCCCAAAATAACCAACAAGACAGACAACTCTTGTCATGCTTTTGTACCTACAATAAATAGCGTAACATCATTAAATAACAGAAAAGGCTAATATATTGGAACACACAGATTTCCAAACACAACCACCGCTTTACTTGACTGAAGGGAAATTACAACCAACTCACTGTTGCCGGAGATAATCTTTCTGTCGGAATTTCACAAGAAGAAGCAGCTAGAGATGGTGGAGGAGTGACCTAAATAATATCGATCTATTTTGACTTGAATATGCTCGTATGTTTGTGTCTGAAAGGAGTCAGGGGTTTATTAGTTTTTGGGCTGAAGATGTTTGCTCTTTATTCACTTGGGCTTAACACTTGGGCTCAATATTATTTTTTGGACCTTCCAGAAGTCACCTAAGAATTTATCCAGATTTATCCACTATAAATTCTTTATTTATATTTGTATTTATCTAATAGTCAGTTAGAAGGCAGTAAATTGTATAGGCACAGCTGTCATAGTTAGTTATCAGAAGATTCCTTCATTTTTGTATATATACACGAGCTGTATAGAGAGTTATTCATTCAATACACAGAAAATTGAATCAATTCCTTCAGAATTCTTTTTCTTCTCCTTTGAACGTTTTCATGGTATCAAAGCTTTAATCAAAGCAATCTGATTTGCATTTTTTTTTATCAACAATGTACTCTTCCTTCTCATGTTAGCAGCACTTCCCAGATCACTCTTACTCCCGCTCAACAAATTGATTCTTGTCATCCCTATTTTTTAACATTTTCTGATAATCCTGGAATCAACCTCATCAACATAAGCTTTGATGGATCTAGTTATGCAAACTGGCGTAGAGGAGTTCTTATTTCCCTTTCGGCTAAGAACAAATTGGGGTTCATCAATGGTACTTGTCAATGCCCATCTGTTGATTCTCCTCTCTTTGAGCTATGGAAAAGATCCAATGACATGGTCATTGCATGGCTTCTTAACTCACTCAGCAAGGATATTGGAGGAAGTGTGATTTATTCACAAACTGCTGAAGAGTTATGGAATGAGCTCGAGCAGAGGTATGGTCAAGCTGATGGCACAAAGTTATTCCAACTGTAGAGAGAATTAAACAGCATCAGCCAAGGATCTAGTGATGTGGCAGGATACTTCACTAAGCTTAAAAGAATTTGGGATCAAATGAAGGTGCTTAATACCTTCATGATATGCAACTGTGACTGCAAGTGTGGTGCAAAAACACACAATGTTAAGATGAATGAAGACCAAAAACTGATCCAATTTCTAATGGGGTTAAATGATTCTTATACTAGTGTAAGGGGAAATATTTTGATGATGAAGCCTCTTCCTAGCACGGCTCAGGCATACTCTATTCTCCTCCACCAAGAGACACAAAAGGAGGTACACTTAACTTACATTCCATTTCTGATTCTTCTGCTTTTATGACATCTGGACAGAAATGGACACCACAAAGGAACTCAGGAGACTACAAAGTACATAATTCTAATACCTCAGTTGGAGGAAAAAGGAGTGAGTTATTTTGCAAGTACTGTAAAAAATCTAGGCATATCAAAGAAGAGTGCTACAAACTAGTGGGATATCCTCAAAATTTCAAGTTCACCAAGCCAAAGAGGGGGAACTTTGGGAATCAACAAGCACACACAGCAACAGTTGGAATGAACTTACCACAGTTGGAGGAGATATTGCTTCAACTCTTGTTAGCAGCCAAGGATTTACTAAGGAGCAGTGTGACCAGCTCATTCAGATGTTCCAGTCTGTTCAGGGAGCGTCTGCCTCTTTTTTCGAGTCCTCTGCTACAGCTAACCTAGCTGGTATACATCATGCTTGCTTTGTTTTCACTTCTTTTTTGTCTAAACTCACCAATGTTCCTTGGATTCTTGACACTGGTGCTACACAGCACATGACATTTGATAAGTCTTTGTTGCATGGCATAAGAGCACTTCCTTTTCCTCTCTTAGTCAATTTGGCTAACTCATCCAAGGTAAAAGCTTATTCTATAGGCAGCCTACACTTGTCACCTGAATTAAAATTGGATCATGTACTTTATGTTCCTGCATTTAAACATAATCTTCTATCAGTAAGTCAACTTGTTCATCAATTACCTTTTGATATTTTATTTACTAAAGGAGGATGTATACTGCAAGCCCCCTCACTGAGGAAGGACCAGCTCTTTGGTAAAGCTGCAGCAGGCCTCTATGTGCTGAAGGATAATACCTCTAGTTTCTGCAACAAGCCACAAGCTCCAGTTTCTATTTCTTCTTGCAATATGTCAAAGTCTTGTTTTTCTGATCTTTTCCTTTTGTTTCAGAGTCAGTTTGTCATAAGCATGTGTGCCATGTTTTTTCTGGTCCTGCTTGTCCTGAACAATTAAATGAGAAAATGAATCACAGTTCTGTTGTTTCACAAATGACTGATTTGGAGAAATTATGGCATTGTCGTTTAGGACATCTACCTTATCATGCAATGAAAAATATAAAAGGCATTCCAATATCTTTCAGTAACAAGAAGATTATTTGTGAAGTTTGCCCTATGGCAAGGCAATCAAGACCACCTTTTCCTAAGAGCAGAATCAATTCAAAGACCTGTTTTGATTTATTACATATCGATACATGGGGACCCTATAACACACCAACTTATAAAGGGGAGAAATATTTTTTAACAATAGTGGATGATTTTTCCAGAACCACTTGGACTTTTCTCCTCTCTGCAAAGTCCAATGCATTCCCAGTATTGAAATCGTTTCTAGCCCTAGTTGATAGACAATTCTCAGCTAAGGTGAAGGTGATTAGGTCAGATAATGCCTATGAATTGGGAACAGGACAAGAACAAAGAGATTTTTTCTTTTCTCAGGGGATCATTCATCAAACGACTTGTGCTGGGACTCCCCAGTAAAATGGAGTAGTTGAACGTAAACATAGACACTTGTTAGAGACTTGTAGGGCTTTGATGTTTCAGTGACATGCACCAAAAAGGTACTGGGGAGAGTTCTTGCTCACAGCAACATACTTGATCAATCGATTCCCTTCCCAGGTACTTAGAAATAAATCTCCTTATCGAGTACTATTTGGAAAAGACCCTGATTATTCCTACCTAAAGCCATTTGGTTGCCTATGTTTCAACTCCACTCTCTCTAGGAACAGGGAAAAATTAAGCCCTAGAGCTTTTCCTGGGATCTTTCTTGGTTATCCTTTTGGAAAGAAAGGATATAAAATCCTTAACTTGCAAGATAATACAATCTGCATTTCTAGAAACGTCAAATTCATTGAGTCTGTTTTTCCTTTCTCTTCTCCTTCACCACTGTCTAAATTGTTTCCTGCTTGTTTTCCATCTACTAATGATCATTTTTTTTTCTTCTTCTTCTACTGTGCTTTCTCCAAATCTATCTTTACAGAGCACACCTCTTTCTAAATCTGCCTCTAAATCTAAATCTTTACAATCTAAATCTTCCCTTTTGTCTCCCATTTATGATTCCATTGTTGGTTCAGCTCCCAGAACTGAAGTACTACCCACAGCACCAGAGGAGCAGCTACGCCGCTCACAAAGAGAACATCATCCTCCTAAGTATTTATCTGATTATGTTTGTAATTCTGCTTTCTCTGTTATTTCCCCTAACCCACCTTTTTATCCCTTTTATCATTCTACTTTTTCTGCTATGACACCCCAAAATCAATGCATCATCAATTCTATTTGACAAATAAATGAACCAACTTCTTACCAACAAGTAATGATGCATCCCGGCTGGAAAGCAGCAATGGACAAGGAATTTGAAGCCTTGGATTCCAACAGAACATGGGACATAGTGCAGCTTCCAACTGGAAAGAAAGCGTTGCCCTGCAAGTGGGTTTATAAAGTGAAATTGAAATCAAATGGTGCTTTAGAAAGGCTCAAGGCATGACTGGTCATCAGGGGAGATACACAACAAGAAGGTATTGATTATACAGAGACATTCTCTCCGGTGGTAAAAATGACAACAATTCGATGCATTCTAGCTATAGCAGTAAAGAAAAGTTAGGATCTTTGCCAGCTTGATGTGAATAACGCCTTTTTGCACGGGGACTTGCACGAAGAAGTGTACATGAGGTTTCCCCCTGGATTGAGTCCTCCTTCTCCAACACATGTATGTCGCCTTCGCAAATCTTTGTACGGTCTTAAACAAGTTTCGCGCCAATGGTATTCCCGTTTGTCTTCAGCCTTTGCCATGAGAGGATTTAGTTCTTCGCTCAATGATTACTCCCTCTTCTTCAAATTAACTGGTGATTTGATCACGATCCTTGCTGTCTATGTAGACGATATTCTGATCACCGGGAACAACAAAGCAGAAATCAATGACATTAAGCAATTCTTGGACTATGAGTTCAAAATTAAAGATTTGGGAGAAGCTCACTATTTCTTGGGAATGGAGTTGGTACGAGAAAATGAAGGACTTGTTGTAACCCAAAGAAAATTTGCCCTAGAACTGCTCTCTGAATTTGATTGCATGAACTGTATACCTGTTTCTACCCCTTTGGAGTATACTCTTAAACTTTCCTCCGACTCTGGTACACCCCTTCCTGATCCAATTGTGTATCGAGGACTGCTGGATAAGTTGAATTTTTTGACGAACACAAGGCCTGACCTTACAGTTCAAACCCTCAGTCAATATATGCAAACCTCCTTTTCCGGACATTATCAGGCTGCTTTACGCACTTTACGTTATTTGGCTGGGAATCCGGGGCTTGGTTTGTTCATGACACCAGAGCCCTCTATTCAAATTCTGGCCTTTTGCGACTCTGATTGGACATCTTGTGCCGACACTCGACGATCTGTGAGTGGCTTTTTCATGAGTCTAGGAGGCTGTCCAATTTCCTGGAAATCGAAAAAACAACCAGTTGTTGCCCTCTCTTCAGCAGAAGCGGAATACAGATCTATGAGGCGTTTGGTAGCAGAAATTACTTGGATTGTTCATCTTCTTCACGGTCTCAGTACTCCGGCAATTTTGCCGGTCCCTCTTCACTGTGACAACCAAGCCGCAATACATATTGCGAGGAACCCCGTTTTTCATGAACGAACGAAGCATATTGAGCTTGATTGTCACTTCGTTCGTGAAAAATTGCTTGATGGGTTAATCTCACTTTCCTATGTTCCATCTTCTTCACAGCTTGCTGATTTATTTACAAAAGCTCTTACTTGACCGTTGCATCGTACTCTTCTTCACAAGTTAGGTGTCTGATCGGCGTCCTCCCACTTGAGGGGGGTGTTGCCGGAGATAATCTTTCTGCCGGAATTTCACAAGAAGAAGCAGCTAGAGATGGTGGAGGAGTGACCTAAATAATATCGATCTATTTTGACTTGAATATGCTCGTATGTTTGTGTCTGAAAGGAGTCAGGGACTTATTAGTTTTTGGGCTGAAGATGTTTGGTCTTTATTCACTTGGGCTTAACACTTGGGCTCAATATTATTTTTTGGACCTTCCAGAAGACACCTAAGAATTTATCCAGATTTATCCATTGTAAATTCTTTATTTATATTTGTATTTATCTAATAGTCAGTTAGAAGGCAGCAAATTGTATAGGCACAGCTGTCATACTTAGTTATCAGAAGATTCCTTCATTTTTGTATATATACACGAGCTGTACAAAGAGTTATTCATTCAATACACAGAAAATTGAATCAATTCATTCAGAATTCTTTTTCTTCTCCTTTAAACGTTTTGAAGGTGAAGTTTAAATGCTACAACTACCTCCTCAGCCTCTTCAATCTCAACCAATTGCTCCATTGTTTCATCAGATGGAAAGTTCCATAACATTTTCGTCTGATTCAATGGCTTTGTTAGAAAATGCTGCTTATAATCCTGTTGAATTAAACATATATTATGATTGATCGACAATTGATGTAATGTCTATGTAAAATGACACATATTCTAGTATGGCCACCAGGGAATTGCATTGCCAGAATATTAACCTCATCTGGCCTGGGGGATATTGGAGTTGGCCCTTCAATTGCTAGCGTCCATAACGAAGACAACTTAAGCACCTAGTGCTAAGCATCATAAAAAATGAGCCCAATTCAAGGCCTTATATCATATATGATCCAAAGCTTGCACCACTATTTGTTGTTATTTTGACAATTTTCTTTGTTTGTACAGTCCCCACCGCAACCCATTCTTCTCCACTGTTTTGACTAATTGTCCTATAGAGGTACGGTTTGGACCATATCTTGGAGCACAATGCATGACCCGAATTTCCTTTGAAAACTGCTATTCTGTTTGAAATGGGATGAAATCAATAAGAAGCACAAGTATGGTTCAAAATATTATCTTTAAGCCATTTTTTTCTTATTTATTTCATATTTTGCCATCGTATTACTTTTTTAAAGTGATTTTATTGTTTTGCAAGGGCACCATACCATACTCATTCCTTTTGGATTTTACTTATTTGGAGGGTATGTATTAGGATTGGCTTAAAAGCGGGCCAATTAACTTCTTCTTCTTCTTCTTCTTCTTTTTTTTTTTTTTTTTTTTGCTTATTATGTGTTTGACAAACATCAAAAGTGTTTTAAAAGAATTGAAAGTGCTTAAAACAAGTCAATAAGTTGGGCAACCTTAACTTATTGTCTTTTGACTTAAAGCTATTCTTATTTTTGACCAAGTATTTTATTATTTTATCCCTTATTATTGTTTAATTTCAATATTACTTTCAATTACAAATACCCTAAACTATCGTTCCTTCTCTTTTCTTCATTCTTCTCCGCAATCATTCTTCTCCTCTTTCTTTTCTCATCCTTATAAATAGGGGTATTAATAACTTATTTTGTGGGTAGAGGAAATAAAGAAATGTAGAGATCAATCAGAGATTTATAATAAAATATTTTTCTTCATATTGGTATCAGAGCTTCTACGGTCTTGAGAGAGAATCAAGTAGCTTCCGCTGCCGGGCGGCGGCGCTAACCAATGTGTGCCGCCCGTTTGGCCAAAAAAATATGTTGGCAAAATCATAGATAGTTGTCGACAAAATTAGGTTATTCGATGAAAAGTTTCATGACGGATTCAAGAAAAAAATAAGTTTAAAGAGGTGCAATATGGCACAAGATGAAGAAACTCTTCTCTAAAAGTTGGAGAGGTTTAAAAAAAGTTGGAAGTTGATTATGTGTTTCAACAAAAATTGGGTGTTGGTGACAAAGTGGATCAACGTGAGTTGAAGACAGGTTCTTCAACAAAATTGGATTTTGATGACAAAGTGCATCAACGGTTGGTGACAAAGTGTATCAACATGAGTTGGAGACAGGTGCTTCAACAAAATTGGGCGTTGATGCACTTTCATCAACGTGAGTTGGAGACAGGTACTTCAACAAAATTGGGTGTTGGTGACGGTTGGTGACAAAGTGCATCAACGTGAGTTGGAGACAGGTGCTTCAACAAATCGAGGGATGAAGTCATGTGCTTCATCAAAAGTGAAAGTTGGAGAGAAGTTCTCCAACATAACTGCACAACGAACAAGTCAGACGTATATAACTTTGAATTACGGGAGAATGTTGAAAAACTAATTCAAAGTTGTAGTAGGATACCTTAATTATTTAGGATTTGATTTATTTAATTCATGTCTAATAGGATTTGTAGTTAGAATAAATATAGGAATAGGTTTTCCTGTTTCTAGTTGAAATAGGTTTCATACTATTATAAATAGGGGTATTGATAACTTATTTTATGGATGGAGAAATAAAAAAGTGTAGAGATCAATCAGAAATTTATAATAAAATATTTTCCTTCACAGATGCTAAGACTAGGCAATAATTGGTTCATATATGAAAGATAAGTTGGGGACGATTACAGCAACAACCTTTTAAGATTACATAAACATAAATTTGGATCCTCCCGTTTAACTTAACATCCTTCTCTATTTTTTGCTAGAACTGGAATTTTGCTCAATTGTTACTGTAGAAATCAAGCGCATACTTTAGATGCATAGCAATCAGCTTAAGGAAAGTGATGATATTATTATAAAATAAAGTAAAAAAGATTGTAGCTGGAAATAGAAATTATTTTGTATTCATATCAATTTAAAATTAAAAAGTGTTATCAGATTTAAGGACACTTTAGTCATATACAGGGAAAAAAATGCTTACTAACACTTGTTTACCAAACATATCAATAATTTCTTTTTAACTTCAGTACTTTTATTCAAATACGTAACTGTTTATTTTATAAAATGTGATGACCCAAAAGGTCATCACTTGCTTTTAAACTGAATTCTGTGTTCTGAACCCTTTAAAACCTCTTTTAGCATCGCCTCGATTTGCGTGCGTAGTCCGGCCGCATAGCCGGAAAGCTTAAATGAGAAAATCTGTGAAAAATAATAAATTTTGACTATAAAATAAATTAATTAAACTTCGGTCAACAGTTTGGGTAAACGGACCCGGACCCGTGATGTGATGGTCCCGGAGCATCCGTAGGAAAATATGGGACTTGGACGTATGCCCGGAATCGAATTGCGAGGTCTTGAGCCCAAGAAATTAATTTTTAAAAAAATTATTTTCTGAAATTGTTTAAAGGATTTGGAAATGAATTTTGATCAGAACATGTTGGTATCGGGCCCGTATTTAGGTTCCGGCGCCCGGTACAGGTCTTATATGTGGTTTAAGATAATTCTGTGAAATTTGGTAAGAAACGTAATCCGTTTGACGTGATTCGAGCCTAAATTGCAAAATCTGATGTTTTAAGAAGTTTTGAAATATTTCATTGATTTTGAGGTTTAATTCGTTGTTGTTGAGGTTATTTTGGCGATTTGATCGCACGGATAAGTACGTATGATGTTATTGAGTTAGTACGTATGTTTGGTTTTGAGCCCCGAGGGATCGGGTGTGTTTCGGAAGGTTTTTGGAACTCAAAAAGTTGCAGGTTTTTGCTGTTCAGTGCCCAGGGATTTTACTCTTCGCGTTCGCGTGGTCCCTCCCGCAAACGCGTAAGGCAAATTTCCAGGTGCCAGATTTCTTCTTTGCGAACGCGAAGCTTGGGACGCGAACGCGAGGCTGGCGAGGGGAGACCCTTCGCGAACGCGTAAAGTAAAGATCTAGGGAGGGGTCACCATTTTGTGCATCGCGAACGCGGCCACTGGCCCGCGAACGCGTACGCTTTAGGAGCCAAAGCTCCGCGAACGCGAGCCATCTTCCGCGAACGCGAAAGTCTATCAGACTTAACTCATCGCGAACGCGATGACCAATTTCGCCCAGTTATTTAAAAAGACCAGAACAGTAGCCATTACGGGATTTTCACCAAAACTCATAACTTCTTCATCTAAACTCCAAATTGGGTGATTTTTGAAAAGGGATTTCACCACCAATTCATAGGTATGTAATTTTAGAATCATTTTCTTCAATTTCCATTAACACCCACTAGATTTTTAGGCCTAAAACATGAGATTAAGGGTAGAAAATTAGGGATTTGGGTAGAGTTAGGGCTTTTTGATTATTTGGAAATTTAAACTCGTTTTGGGGTTAGATTTCAAAACAAATTATATATTTGGGCTCGTGGGTGAATGGATGATCGGGTTTTGGTCCGAACCTCGTATTTCGACCAAGCGGGCTCGGGGTCAATTTTTGAATTTCTGGGAAGAATGATTAAAAGCTATAATTAAGTATTGGGATTGGATTTTTTAGCATATATTGATGTTATTAAGTCGATTATGTATAGATACAATTGATTTGGAGCCGAATTCGAAAGGAAAGGCGGTGTTTGAGGATTGAGTTGGTCGTGGATGTTCGAGATAAGTGTTTGGTCTAACCTTAGCTTGAGGGATTAGGAGTTGAGTCCTATTTGTTTAGTGTTAATTGTTGAGTACAACGTATAGGCATGATGACGAGTATCTATACGTTGGTGTCTGGCATGCCCGTGAGTCTTTATACTGTGATTTTCATGACTTCGTTGTATCTTTCATGCCTTGGTGATGGTTTCTATATGTTGTGTAAAGTTTGTATAAGGAATTGTGACTTATGAACATTGAGGAGCGTTGGCTCAAGTTATGTAACGAATTGTGAAAGAGTAAGCGATAATTGAATCTCTAGAGCATTAGCTCGAGTTATGAAGTGAATTGTGAAGTAAAAGTGAGAAAGGAAAGAAGTTATCATGTTGACACCCTTGCCGGGCTATTATTGATTTATTTGTTATCTCCCTTGCCGGGATGTTGATATTATTGATGTTGTTCCCTTGCTGGGATTTAAATGTTGAAATGTTGTTCCCTTGTCGGGATCTTTATTGCAATTTCATTTATTCTCTTGCCCTATTGTTTGTGATTGTTGTTTGGGTGAGGAAGAGCGTTAAAGCACGAAGGGTGATGCCGAGCATTGTTTGCATTGTGAGGAAAGAGTGTAAAGCACAAAGGGTGATGCCGTGCCGCACGATGTACCATTCCGTGCTGATTTTATTGATTATTGTAAGGAAAGAGTGTAAAGCACGAAGGGTGATGCCGTGCCGCACGATGTACCATTCCGTGCCGATTTTATTGATTATATGGTGAGGAAAGAGAGTAAAAGCACGAAGGGTGATGTCGTGCACTTTTTTATTATATGATTGCTTTGGTGAGGACGAGAGTAAAAGCACGAAGGGTGATGCCGTGCATTTATTTAATTCTAATTCTTGTTGATATCTGAGTTATGCTATTTCTTTCGTTTATTTAATGTCTTTCTATTCGGAATTGCTATCTCCCCTACAGCATGCTCCCCTCCCATTTTGACTGGTTATTTTTGTGTCTCTTTTCCGCTGTATATATATTTGAATTGCACAGGTTTATGTGGTAGTCTGGTCTAACCTCGTCACTACCTCGTCGAGGTTAGGCTGGACACTTACCAGCATATGGGGTTGGTTGTGCTGATGCTACACTCTGCACTCTTTTCTGCAGATCCCAGTGCTATTGACTTCGAACTGTAGGTTGGAGGGTATTTTCAGTTCGCGCGAAGATCCAAGGTAGACCTGCAGGCGTCCGCAGGCCCTGGCGTCTCCTCTATCCTTATTTCCTATTTCATTTTCCTTATATTCAGAAATAGTGTATTGATATTTTCTTCAGACTTTGTATGTAGTAAATCTTAGATCGTCTGTGATACTGTGACACCATATCTGGGTAGTCGAGGTTCAAACAGTTGTATTAGAGATTCATGTTCAGATAGCTTATGGCTTCTTTCTTCCGCTTATGTTAAATTTCGCTGTTTAAATATTATTATTATTATTATTATATTATTATTATTATTATTATTATTATTATTATTATTATTATTATTATTATTATTAAAACTGCTAATGAATATAAACTGAGTAAAAAGGGTATATTGTGAAATTAATTGGCTTGCCTAGCTCGTACTAGTAGGCGCCATCACGACTCCCGAGGGTGGAAATCCGGGTCGTGACAAGTTGGTATCAGAGCTCTAGGTTACATGGGTCTCACAGTTCACAGACAAGCTTAGTAGAGTTTGAGGGATCGGTATGGAGACGTCTGTATTTATCCCCCAGAGGCTACAGAGTTAGGAAAATTCCATATCTTTTCTCTCCTGTCGTGCGGTTTGGTTTCTCAATGCTGATTGAATTTCTATTATGTTCTCTCGCAGATGCTGAGAAGGCGCGCTTCCTCATCCGCTGACCAGCAGCCCGAGCCCCCAGCAGCAGCTCCCACGAGGGGCAGAGGGCGAGGACGAGGCCGTGCTAGAGGCCGAGGTAGGGGCAGAGCTCAGCCCAGAGCAGCAGCACCAGCAGCGGAGCCTCAGGTTGATTTTGATGATGAGGTTCCGGCCCCAGCAGCTCCGGTGGGCCCAGCTCAGGTCCCAGAGGGGTTTATTGCCACCCCAGTTCTTCAGGATGCTCTGGTCTGTCTAGTGGGCCTTATGGAGAATTCACCCGGGCAGGCTTGCTTCCTGTAGCACCAGCCTCTCTCAGGCTGGAGGAGGAGCCCAGACTCCTGCTACTCGCACTCCGGAGTAGGTAGTTCCCTAGTTTCAGACTCCAGCAGTTTAGCCAGTTGGAGCAGCTCAGTCAGGTGTGGTAGCCCAGGCCGGTGATGGAGCAGTTATGTCTGCCGATGCTTTGTGGAGATTGGAAAGGTTCACCAAGCTCTTCACTACTACTTTTAGCGGTGCATCTACTGAGGATCCCCATGATTATCTAGACAGTTGTCATGAGGTTCTCAGGAACATGGGGATAGTTGAGACCAATGGGGTCGATTTTGCCACTTTTCGCTTGTCTAGATCCGCCAAGACTTGGTGGAGAAATTATTGCTTGGCTAGACCGGCCGGATCACCAGCTTTGACTTGGGAGCAGTTCACGCAGCTATTTCTGGAGAAGTTTCTCCCTATCACTCAAAGAGAGGCCTATCGGAGGCAGTTTGAGCGCCTCCAGCAGGGTTCCATGACTGTCACCTAGTATGAGACTAGATTCTTCGATTTGGCTCGTCATGCTCTTATCATACTTCCAACCGAGAGAGAGAGGGTGAGGAGGTTCATTGATGGACTTATTCAGCCGATTCGTCTTCAGATGGCTAGAGAGACTGGGAGTGAGATATCTTTCCAGGAGGCGGGCAATGTGGCCAGGAGAGTGGAGATGGTCCTGTCACAGGGGGGTGGTCATAGGTCGGACAAGAGGCCCCATCATTCAGGCAGATTCAGTGGTACCTCGTCTGGAGGTAGAGATTCGTATGGTAGAGGCCATCCTCCTAGGCCTTTCAGTCGGCACTCCAGGTTTCTCACGGTGCTTCAGGTGGCCGTGGTCCTCAGATACAGCATTCTGATCAGCAGTCCTACAGTGCACCACCAGCTCCTATCATTGCACCGGCGCTTCAGAGTTTTCGGGGTGGTCATTCAGGTCGTCAAGGTCAGCAGCCACAGCAGCCGAGGGCTTGTTACACTTGTGGTGATGTGGGTCACATTGCTAGATTTTGCCCTCGAGCACCGACCAGCTCTCAGTATCAGGGTTCCCGTGCCATGGTTCAGGCACCGAGTGTTCCACAACCCGCCCAGCTAGCTAGAGGTGGGGGTAAAGGTGCTAGAGGTGGAGGTAGAGGTCCTAGAGGTGGAGCTCAGGCCGCTAGAAGTGGAGGCTAGCCAGCGGCAGACCGTCCCAGAGATGTGGTTCAGGGTAGTGGGGCCCAGCCCCGATGTTATGATCTTCCAGACAGGCCCGAGGCTGAGGCTTCCGATGCAGTTATTATAGGTACCGTTCTGGTTTGTGATAGAGATGCTTCAGTAATATTTGATCCAGGGTCTACAGACTCGTATGTGTCATCTTATTTTGCACCGTATCTGGTCCTGCCTAGTGATCCTTTGAGTGCTCCTATTTATATGTCTACACCGGTGGGTGATTCTATTGTGGTAGATCGAGTCCATCGTGCATGTATAGTTGTGATTGGGGTTCTTGAGACTCGTGTAGATTTACTTCTTCTGGACATGGTTGATTTCGATGATATATTGGGGATGGACTGGTTATCACCTTATCACGCTATCTTGAACTGTCATGCCAAGACTGTGACCTTAGCCTTACCGGGTTTACCTCGTTTAGAGTGGAGAGGGACTCCTGGTCATTCTACCCTGAGTGTGATCTCTTATGTGAAGGCTCGGCGTAAGGTCGAGAAGGGGTGTTTGGCCTATTTGGCATATGTTCGTGATTCTAGTGCTGAGGTCCCTTCTATTGATTCTGTGCCCGTTGTTCGTGAGTTTCCTGAGGTTTCCCTTCAGACCTGCCGGGTATGCCACCCGATAGGGATATTGACTTTTGCATTGATTTGGCTCCGGGCACTCAGCCCATTTCTATCCTGCCGTATCGTATGGCCCCGCCTGAGTTGAAAGAGTTGAAGGAGCAGTTGCAAGACTTGCTTGAGAAGGGTTTCATTAGGCCCAGTGTTTTGCCTTGGGGTGCGCCTGTGTTGTTTGTTAAGAAGAAGGATGGATCGATGCGAATGTGTATAGATTACCGGCAATTGAACAAGGTTACAATCAAGAATAAGTATCCGCTGCCGATGATTGATGATTTGTTCGATCAGCTTAGGGTGCCAAGGTATTTTCAAAGATTGACTTGAGATCTGGCTACCATCAGTTGAGGATTAGGGCATCCGATGTCCCTAAGACAACTTTCCGCACTCGGTACGGGCATTATGAGTTCTTGGTGATGTCATTCGGGTTGACAAATGCCCCAGCAGCTTTTATGGATTTGATGAATTGAGTGTTCAGGCCTTACTTGGATTCGTTCGTGATAGTCTTCATTGATGATATTTTGATATATTCCCGCAGCCTGGAGGAGCACGAGCAGCACGTTAGAGTGGTTCTTCAGACTCTGAGGGATAGTCATTTATATGCCAAGTTTTCGAAGTGTGAGTTCTGGTTGAGTTCAGTTGCATTCCTGGGTCATGTGGTGTCAGCAGAGGGTATTCAGGTTGATCCGAAGAAGATTGAGGCAGTCAAGAACTGGCCTCGACCAGCATCAGCCACAGAGATCCGGAGTTTCTTGGGTTTGGCAGGCTACTATCGTCGATTCGTGAGGGGTTTTCATCTATCGCAACCCCGATGACCAGGTTGAACCAGAAGGGTGCCCAGTTCATATGGTCGGATGAGTGTGAGGCGAGCTTTCAGAAGCTCAAGACGGCTCTGACTACGGCAGCGGTGTTGGTTTTGCCCACAGGTTCAGGGCCTTATACAGTTTATTGTGATGCATCTCGTATTGGACTTGGTGCAGTGTTGATGCAGGATGGCAAGGTCATTGCCTATGCTTCGCGGCAGTTGAAGGTTCATGAGAAGAATTCATGATTTGGAGTTAGCACCCATTGTCCACGCGTTGAATATTTGGAGGCATTATCTGTATGGCGTGGCATGTGAGGTGTTCACGGATCACAAGAGTCTTCAGTATTTGTTCAAGCAAAAGGAGTTGAATTTGAGGCATAGGAGGCGGTTGGAGTTGTTGAAAGATTATGATATCACCATCTTATATCATCCGGGGAAAGGCCAATGTGGTGGTCGATGCTTTGAGTAGGAAGTTAGCCAGTATGGGCAGTCTCGCTTATATTCCGGTCGGTGAGAGACCTCTTGCTTTGGATGTTCAGGCTTTGGCCAATCAGTTCGTGAGGTTGGATGTTTCTGAGCCCAGTCGTGCGTTAGCTTGCACGGTCGCTCGTTCTTCTTTATTGGAGCGTATCCGTGATCGGCAGTATGATGATCCCCATTTATGTGTCCTTAGAGACATTGTGCAGCACGGAGGTGCCAAGCAGGTTACCTTAGATGATGATGGAATTTTGAGATTGCAGGGTCGAGTTTGTGTGCCTAATGTGGATGGGCTTCGGGAGTTGATTTTAGAGGAGGCCCATAGCTCCCGGTACTCTATTCATCCGGGCGCCGCAAAGATGTACCAGGACTTGCGACAGCATTATTGGTGGCGGAGAATGAAGAGGGATATCGTTGCATATGTGGCTCGGTGTTTGAATTGTCAGCAGGTTAAGTACGAGCATTAGAGGCTCGGTGGTTCATTTCAGAGGATTGAGCTTCCCGAGTGGAAGTGGGAGCGGATCACTATGGATTTCGTTGTTGGACTCCCGCAGACTTGGAAGAAGTTCGACGCAGTATGGGTCATTGTTGATAGGCTGACCAATTCAGCGCATTTCATTCCTGTGGCAGTCTCCTATTCTTCTGAGAGGTTAGCTGAGATCTATATCCGGGAGATTGTTCGCCTTCATGGTGTTCCCGTGTCTATCATTTTGGACCGAGGTACGCAGTTTACCTCGCATTTCTAGAGAGCAGTTCAGCGAGAGTTGGGCACACGGGTTGAGTTGAGCACAGCATTTCATCCCCAGACGGACGCCAGTCCTAGCGGACTATTCAGATTTTGGAGGATATGCTCCGAGCTTGTGTCATTGACTTTGGAGGCTCGTGGGATCAGTTTTTGCCTTTAGCAGAGTTTGTCTACAACAACAGCTACCAGTCGAGTATCCAGACGGCTCCTTATGAGGCTTTATATGGTAGGCGGTGTCAATCTCCGATTGGATGGTTCGAGCCGGAGAGGCTCGGTTGTTGGGTACGGATCTGGTTCAGGACGCCTTGGACAAGGTCAGGATCATTCAGGATAGGCTTCGTACAGCTCAGTCCAGGCAAAAGAGTTATGTCGACCGCAAGGTTCGAGATTTGGCTTTCATGGTCGGTGAGCGGGTATTGCTTCAAGTGTCGCCTATGAAGGGCGTGATGAGATTTGGGAAGAAGGGCAAGCTTAGCCCTAGGTTCATTGGCCCGTTTGAGATTCTTGATCGAGTGGGAGAGGTGGCTTATAGACTTACATTGCCGCCGAGCTTATCAGTCGTGCATCCAGTGTTTCATGTGTCCATGCTTCGGAAGTATCACTGCGATCCATCCCACGTGTTAGATTTCAGCACTGTCCAGTTGGACAAGGACTTGTCTTATGAGGAGGAGCCGGTAGCCATTCTAGACCGGCAGGTTCGTCAGTTGAGGTCGAAGAGTTTTCCTTCTGTTCGTGTTCAATTGAGAGGTCAGCCTCCTGAGGCCTCGACCTGGGGGTCCGAGTCCGATATGCGGAGCTGTTATCCCCATCTTTTCCCCGACTCAGGTACTTTCTTCTTCTGTCCGTTCGAGGACGAACGGTTGTTTTAGAGGTGGAGAATATGATGACCCAAAAGGTCATCACTTGCTTTTAAATTGAATTCTATGCTCCGAGGCCTTAAAAACCTCTTTTAGCATCGCCTCTATTTGCATGCACTGTCCGGGCGCGTAGCCAGAAAGCTTAAATGAGAAAATCTGTGAAAAATGATAAATGTTTACTATAAAATAAATTAATTTGACTTCGATCAACGTTTTGGGTAAACGGACCCGGACCCGTGATGTGACACTCCCGGAGGGTCCGTAGGAAAATATGGGACTTGGGCGTATGCCCGGAATCAAATTCTGAGGTCCCAAGCCCGAGAAATGAATTTTTAAAGAAAATTATTTTCTGAAATTGTTTAAAGGATTTGGAAATGAATTTTGATCAGAACATGTTGGTATCGGGCCCGTATATTGGTTCTGGCACCCGGTACAGGTCTTATATGTGGTTTAAGATAATTCTGTGAAGTTTGGTAAGAAACGGAATCCTTTTGACGTGATTCGAACCTTAATTGCAAATTTCGATGTTTTAAGAAGTTTGAAATATTTTATTGATTTTGAGGTTTATTTCGTTGTTAATGATGTTATTTTGGCGATTTGATCGCACAGATAAGTTCGTATAATATTTTTGAGTTAGTACGTATGTTTGGTTTGGAGCCCCGAGGGGTCGGGTGAGTTTCGGAATGTTTTTGGAACTCAAAAGTTGCAGGTTTTTCCAGTTCTGGTGTGCTGATACTTTCTTCTTCGCGTTCGCGGGATGACCCTCGCGAACGCGATGTGTTATTTATGCTGAAGGAAAATTCCTTCTACGTGAACGCGTAACCCAGGTCGTGAACGCGAAGCGTTTGGGGGGTCTTCCCTTCACGAACGCGGTCCTGGCAACGCGAACGCGAAGGCTAATTAAGCCTGGGCAGGGGAGGGGTATTAAACCTACGCGAACGCGACCACATGGACGCGAACACGAAGGCTCGAGGGGTCGCTTCTCCGCGAACGCGAGCCGTCTTCCGCAAACGCGAAGGCCTAGCAGGCCTAACCCATCGTGAACGCGATGAACCTGTCGCGAACGCGATGAACAATTTCGCCCAGTTATTTTAAGTTTCAAAAACAGAACACATTACGGGATTTTCATTATGTTTCACAAACTTCATCTTCTCCACACCTCTTGGGCAATTTTTGAAGAACTCCTTCACCATAACCTCTTGGGTAAGTAATCTTTGACTTGTTTTCTTCCATTTTTATCAACACCCACTAGATTTCTAGGCCTAAAACATGAGATTAAGGGCAGAAAATTAGGGATTTGGGTAGAGTTAGGGCTTTTTGATTATTTGGAAATTTGACCTCGTTTTGGGGTCGGATTTCAAAACAAATTATATATTCGGGCTCGTGGGTGAATGGGTGATCGGGTTTTGGTCCGAACCTCATGTTTCGACCAAGCGGGCCCGGGGTCAATTTTGAATTTTTGGGAAGAATGATTAGAAAGATATAATTAAATATTGGGATTGGATTGTTTAGCATATTGATGTTATTAAGTCGATTATTGTATAGATACAATTGATCTGGAGCCGAATTCGAAAGGAAAGGCGGTGTTTGAGGATTGGGTTGGCCGTGGAAGTTCGAGGTAAGTGTTCGGTCAAACCTTAGCTTGAGGGATTAGGAGTTGAGTCCTATTTGCTATTTGCTTCTTGTTGAGTACGACGTATAGGCATGGTGACGAGTATCTATATGTTGGTGTCGAGCATGACCGTGAGTCTTAAATTGATAGTGTTGTGTTCTTAAATGATACCACGGATGCTTTAGTTGGCAATTCTTGATATTGAGCAAGGATTTAGTTTATTTTCGTGGAAATTACTTATGATTGAGTATTGGTGTTAACTGATATGAGTAGGAGTTGAGTTAAGATTGGTTATAGTTGATTGCCGGGACGTATTTACTTTTACTGTTGAATCCCTTACCGGGATAGTGTAGTTTATTGTTGATCCCTTGCCGGGACACTTGGTATGGTTGTTGCTAAAGGTATGTGTGTATATATATATATATATATATATATATATATATATATATATATATATATATATATATATATGCGCGCTGCAACAATATTAAATATGGATCGGGTTGCACGCCGCAACAATACTAAATATGGATCGGGTTGCACACCGCAACAACCTTATATTGGATCGGGTTGCATAGCTCAACAATATTATATTGGATCGGGTTGCACGCCGCAACAGTGGTAAATGATAAGGGATCGGGTTGCGCGCCGCAACAGTATTATTATTGTTTTGTTGTAGATTCTAAGTTGTTCTCTCATATTCCTGTTAAATTCCTGCTGGATTTGACATTTTTCCCATAGCATGTATCCCCCCCCCCCNTACCCAGAACTGCTGTCACAGTATCACAGACGGTCTAAGATTCACTACATACAAAGTCTGAAGAAAATATCAATACACTGTTTCTGAATATGAGGAAAATGAAACAGGAAATAAGGATAGAGGAGACGCCAGGGCCTGCGGACGCCTGTAGGTCTACCTTGGATCTCCACGCGAACTGAAAATAGCCTCCAACCTACAGTCCGAAGTCAACAGCACTGGGATCTGCACAAAAGAGTGCAGAGTGTAGCATCAGCACAACCGACCCCATGTGCTGGTAAGTATCTTATTTCTTTCGTTTAATTAATGTCTTTCTATTCGGAATTGCTATCTCCCCCACAGCATGCTCCCCTCCCATTTTGACTGGTTATTTCTGTATCTCTCTTCCGCTGTATATATTATATACAGCGGAAGAGAGATACAGAAATAACCAGTCAAAATGGGAGGGGAGCATGCTGTGGGGGAGATAGCAATTCCGAATAGAAAGACATTAATTAAACGAAAGAAATAAGATACTTACCAGCACATGGGGTCGGTTGTGCTGATGCTACACTCTGCACTCTTTTGTGCAGATCCCAGTGCTGTTGACTTCGGACTGTAGGTTGGAGGCTATTTTCAGTTCGCGTGGAGATCCAAGGTAGACCTACAGGCGTCCGCAGGCCCTGGCGTCTCCTCTATCCTTATTTCCTGTTTCATTTTCCTCATATTCAGAAACAGTGTATTGATATTTTCTTCAGACTTTGTATGTAGTGAATCTTAGACCGTCTGTGATACTGTGACAGCAGTTCTGGGTAGACGAGGTTCAAACAGTTGTATTGGATATTCATGTTCAGATAGCTTATGGCTTCTTTCTTCCGCTTATGTTAAATTCCGCTGTTTAAATGTTATTATTATTATTATTAAAACTGCTAATGAATATAAACTGAGTAACAAGGGTATATTGTGAAATTAATTGGCTTGCCTAGCTCGTACTAGTAGGCGCCATCGCGACTCCCGAGGATGGGAATCCGGGTCGTGACATATAAGATCAGGTCCAGCACTTAAAAATCAGGTGTAAGTGCTAATCCAAACGGGCTCTTAATCTGTACACACCTATAGTGCAGAGAATCTTTGCACTATTAGCTCATTTTATTTTATAACAGACGATTCGTTTCATACTTCCAAGTTACAAATTTTATTTTTATTGACATTGGGCAACGACGAAACGTACACTAGTAAAAACCAGCCCAGAATACTGATTATGAGTTGGACTTTAACATAGTCAAAATGGCACTGTGCATGTGTACACTTCTGCAATAAGTACAACAAATATCCACTGTCATGTCTCCATATGTCTCCGACACAAAATATTTATATAATTAATTTTTTTTTAAAGTATTTGTACGTGACTAACTCAACGCCAATTGTCATTTAAAAATAGTAGGTGCGCGGTAATCTGTTCAAAAATATAAAACCTTACATTGGAATATCATATGTATGCCAAACTGATCAGCCTAATTAGTTAAATTCTTGAAAAATTATTGTACATTCTGAGACATAATAAAAGGTTGTGTATATGGGGATTCATATGATATGTTCGACAAAAATTACACTAAGTTTAATTTACTAGTTTTGATCGACGAACAGCTCACTGGCTTCTCAAACATGGGGCATGTTAGAAATTAAACCCTAATTCAAATGCGATTCTGTATCTGTACGGGGCAGGTATACGTAGAATAAAAAAGGAATCTTTACCTCCTATAGCAAGGTTAACACCTTATTTATTTTAAATAAATACCATTTAAAAAAATTATATTCTATAGATACCTTTTAATGTCTATAGTAAAATATCTAATTTTAGTTACCTCCTACCCCTAAGCCACTAAATACGCTATTCAGTTACACTATGTTCTTTCTCTCTCCACTTTGATACATGTCATTCTCTTCCCCCACACGATGCTCAACCTCAAAAGGGACGAATTTCTTTCTCTCTCAGTGAGGCAGCGATGGACCGCCAAAGGGCACCGGAGATTTGACGGAGATTGGCAATTGAGTCATTCTGCAGCGAAAATCGTTTACTGTTTTTTCTTGGACTTGGGTGGCCAATGGTGGCTGCTGCGACTGAGGCGTGGCAGTTGCGGCGATATCTACCGGTTTACTCATCGTCGGTTAAGAAGTAGAGAACCGGATTATTGAGAATGGACCAAGCAGTGTTAGTAATTTCTGCAACCGAAATTGAATCCAAAGGAGATGAAGCCTCCGATCGATGACGGTGTGGGAACAGTGAGATTCAGGGTTTTCGCTCGACGGCGGATTTGCCGGAAATTAGGGTTTGTTCTTGATCAAAGACGGCGGGTTTGGGGCTGAGCAACTTGATTTTCTGTTAATATATGTCAATATTTTTTCAACGTATCACGCTGTATTTTCATGTATTTCATTGTATTCATTGTCTTTTCTTTCACCGTAATTCAATGTATCTCGTTGTATTCCATGTATTTCATTGTATTTACTGTCTTTTTTTCCATTGTATTTCAATGTATCCCGTTGTATTCTATGTATTTCATTGTATTCACTGTCTCTCTATATGCCATGAATGTATTCATATTTTTTTTTAATTAATATAATTTATGTTTTGAGATGTATTATATAATTTCTCTGAAGATTGCTATATTTTTGGGGTATTTTTCGGTTGAGAATCTTTTTAATAACTGGAACTACAAATTTTGTGTGTTATAATTGAGTTTGTTGAGTTATATTAGGAGTCTATTATGTTAATTGATTCACTTTCCGTTTAAAAACAGTGTAATCCCCTGTTTCACACCGTGAATACAGTCGAATACAATAATCTGTCCAGCTGTAATCCCATGTTTCATGCTATGAATACAGTCGAATACACTCGAATACAACAACTGATTAGCTGGACTTCCCTAATTCACGCCTATTTTTGCTACTGTATTCATGAATACAGTAGCTTAAATACATCAAATACATCTTATAACAACAGAAAAGGTATCTACAACCCGTAATATAGCAAATGGTATTTATAGATAGCTAATTACCACTAAAAAATAGTGCTTTATGAAAATTTCTCAATAAAAAAAGCAAAAAACCTTACCACCCCCCTAAAGTTGACACGGATTATTAGTTACAGCCTTAAACTATTCGTGATCTTAATTATCCCCCTCAACTTGGCCTTTTGAGAGCCATTACCCCCTAGACGCTGATGTGGCAAAGAGTGTGGGTGCACTCGCCTGCCATGCGGATTTTTCTGTATATGTGGCATTTTTTGTAAAATAAAATATATTTTTACCTTTATAAGTATGTTACTTTTTTAGATAATTTTTTTCGAATATAGTTTATAATAAAACTTGTATAGAACTACATTATTTAGTCTAAATTTTTTTATTTGGCTAAAAATAATAAAGTTTTAGTTAATCTTTTTTTGAATATGACTTGATGATAAAGATTTATACAATTAAATAAATAGTCAAGGCATCTAAAAAGTTATAAAAATACATAGTTTGAAATTAATTATTTTGGCTATAATTAATTTTACATAGCTCTATTAATTATGGTGCTCTAAAAATACACTATTTACAGATTTTACATGAAAATGTAAAAATACACAGTTGAAATAAATAGTCATTGCATCAAAAGAAGAAATAAAAAGAATGTACAATTGCAAGAAATAACTTACTATCTTTCACCAAGAGGGTGGTGTAGAGACTGAAATTTCAGCAGATCAAGATAAATCCTAAATTCAAGACGACTCTTGAAATACTAGGAATCTATTAGGGTTACTTAGTGGCTAATCCACCCAAACCCTAATTTATGCCTATAAATAAGGCTACATATGTCCTTCAAAGACGATCTTAGCAGTTCCATAAACTCTCGGAATATGCATAAATAGATCAAATATACGATCTCCGAAATCTCATAAAACTCTTGGAATATTCGTTAAGAGATCAAAGACATGTCAAATATGTCTTGCTCAAGTTTCTAGCAACATTCAAGCTGATCCAAGCGGAGTGCTGCTACATGCTTCTTGATCATCAAATACATCAAGGAGATGCATATCATTCTACGTTTGTGATATTCTACGTTCGAGAAATACGCTGCTAAGGCCCTCGGATTATGGACAATAAATTGAAGGGAAGAATCAAGGGATAAACAGAGTTGTAACCCACAATGTTTATCGATAAAATCCTTTTTTCTTAAAGTTGTTGGTGATTGCAGTTTTATTTTTCTGTACAAATTTATTGCAAACAAATTGGCACGCCCAGTGGGACAAGTTCTGCCCTTCATCTCTTCCTCATGCAAATCAAAAACTACAAGTTTTAAGATTATCTGTTGTGATGGTCGGGTACTTCAAGTCTCGTCTTCAAGTTTCAGCAAGCCTACACCTCGACAAACCTTGAAGTAGGGGGCATTTGTAGACACTGAAATTTCAGCAGATCAAGATAAATCCTAACTTCAAGACGACTCTTGAAATACTAGGAGTCTATTAGGGTTACTTCATGGCTAATCCACCCAAACCCTAATATATGCATATATAAATAAGGTTACATATGTCCTTCAAAGACGATCTTAGCAGTTCCATAAACTCTTGGAATATGCATAAATAGATCAAATATACGATCTCCGAAATTCCATAAAACTCTTGGAATATTCGTTAAGAGATCAAAGACATGTCAAATATGTCTTGCTCAAGTTTCTAGCAACATTCAAGATCCAAGCGGAGTTCTGCTACATGCTTCTTGATCATCAAATACATCAAGGAGATGCATATCATTCTACGTTTGATATAAACGCCGCTAAGGCCCTCGAATTATGGATAATAAATCGGAGGGAAGAATCATGGGATAAATAGAGTTGTAACCCGCAATGTTTATTAATAAAATCCTTTTTTCTTTAAAGTTGTTTGTGATTGCAATTTTATTTTTCTACACAAATTTATTGCAAACAGGTGGAAAGAGAGACTTTGTATTTATACTAGTTAAACATTTCTGAGAGACTTTGTATTTATATGGCAAAATAAAAAGAGTATCCATGGAGTAAGTTATTTCTTGCAATTGTACACTCATTTTATTTTTTCTTGTGATGCAATGACTATTTATTTCAAATGTATATTTTTACTTTTTTCAGGTAAAATATATATATATATATATATATATATATTTCTAGAGCACCATAATTTAGACCTATATATAAAAAATATAGCCAAAATAATTCATTTCAAACTATGTATTTTTATAACTTTTTAGATGCCTTGACTATTTATTTTAATTGTATAAATCTTTATTTTCAGGTCAAATTCAAAAAAAGATTAACTAAAACTTTATTATTTTTATCCAAATAAATTTTTTTAGCATAAATAATGTAGTTCTATCCAAGTTTTATTATAAATTGTATTCGAAAAAAATTATCTAAAAAAGTAACATACTAAAAGGTAAAAATATATCTTATTTTTTAAAAAAATGCCACATATGCAGAAAAAATTCACGTGGCAGGCGAGTGCACCCACACTTTTTGCTACATCAGCGTTCAGGGGGATACTGACTCTCAAAAGGCCAAATTGAGGTGGGTAATTAAGACCACGAATAATTTAACGCTGTAACTAATTATCCGTGTCAAATTTAGGGGGCGGTAACTGTTAAGGTATTTTGCCAATAAAAAAATGTTCCATACATGATATTTTAGAAGTGTTATGCCTAGACAAAGGTCGAGCTAGAGTTCACTACTGATTCGGCAGAACACAGCAATTTATGCCAAAATTTTGTATTTATGTCAAGAAATGTATAGAAATTTATGCAGAATCCGACAAGCTATTTTTTCTAGAATTACGAATCCGTAAACTTAAAATTCTAAAGCCCTTTTTTCTCAAGATTTTGTGGTGATGTAATGATAATAGAGTTGAAGCATAACAAAAGAAAGTGGGTCCAGCCTCACCAATTACCTTTTGCTTAAATGCCTATTAATTAGTCTCGCTACCATTTTGCCACTTGCTTTAATAATTATGGGAAAAGATATATCTGGCCTTTATCTTTTTCATTTTAATGTCGTATATGATATGAATATTAATTAATTCATTAGTTGGGTCCTCAGAAGTCAAGATGTATGAAAATGGAACTTGCCGTAAAGTCATGTATTGTCGCATTGTTTGCTTGCTAGCTAGCTCACTTCAAATTTAATATATTGCATAATAATTTTATGACCAGACTTTTTAAATTTAATCAGAGACACTGAGGTAATTCTTCACATGCAAAGGGAAAATAAATGTCCTAATGTAGATAAAGACTGACATGGCTCCAGCTGTAAGGCTATTACAATTGATAGCATAATTTGTAGTTGGAGAAAGTAATTAAATGTTATTCATAATTGTAGTATTGGAGAAAGTAAATTGTCATTTAGCCTACAAGAATATTTGCTGCCATCCTGACAGTAAAAATAACAGTTTGTAGAATAACCTTGTGAAGCATTAGTTAAATTAGACACAAAAAGAATGTGTTATATTTAGGACAAAATACAAAATTAGTAGGTGGCTGAAACTAATATGTACTACATATTATGTCGACTATTATTTTTGGAAAGACTAAAAATATACATTTTTCTAATGTTTAGTACCATATTGAAAGAAAGTGCTAAGATTACTATATTAAAATCTTGTATTCATGATCTTCACGGTAAAAGATAATCGAATACATAACCTTATTCTTTTGAAAATAGTACTGACGGATTAGTGATATTAGAGATTAAAAGAATATATAACATTTCCATTGCCCATTGGGGTATCGTACAATATTATAAATAGAAGTTAACAATGGTACTTTTTACATTTAAGATACAACCACAGGCAGATTTGATATCCTCTGCCACGATACATATTTATGATCAAATTAACTGTCAAATTTGTATATAGCAATGTACGTATTCAGTCACATTTGTGGAGGAAAAAAATAAGTACGGAAAAGAATCTCGTAATGTAAAGTTCATAGTAAGTTTCTCCTGCCCTCGTTAAAGGGACATTGTGCAATATAACCTAACAAATGTGGACTATTTTATTTCTCCGACCTGCAAGTTGCAAATAGACCTTCATATAGTATTTGTTTGACGCAAAAGATATTAACTCTTTTTGAGCAAATCAATCAAAATGATGAAGGGGTAAATCATAGTCAATCATAATTCATATCGGACCAAAAGATAAAGAAATGGCAAATAAGTATGGAACAAATGAAGCATCAAAATGTCTTATTTATGATAGAGTTTTGCCTTACCCCTCCTTGGAGGGGAAAAGAATTACAATCGATGTGTTCTTCTCTCAAGATGGAGTTTCCCCTTCTTAGAATAGAGCTCTGCTTTCTCCTCTTTGACCTATTGGAATGTTGGAGAAGAAGGAGCAACCGGCGACCTCCTTCTTGGTTCTCTTCACCACATATTTATAGTCGAAAGAATTTTTCTTCCCTTTGCCACAGCTTGTCACGACTGAATTATGGGGGCTTCCTCGTTGGGGGGAGGACTTACCCTCGTCACTTATGTCGAATGTTGTAATGATGGAGTCAAAGTGACTTCGTTGACTTTTTTTGTACGATGGCAAGGATGTGGTCGTGGTCGTCCCGATCGGGGTGGTCAGATTTTGACCAATACAGTTAGTCCCTCCGTTCGTTGGGGTCATACTTTGACGACTCCGACGGGCGGATCATGTATGCAACGTAGTCGAAAGGAATCTGACCCCCATTCTGTACTTTGATCGTATTGTGAACTTCAGGATTTCTTCTTTTTTCTTCTTTTTTGAGGATATCTTTTCAGTACTTGTGTACTGTCACGATGGTTCCGAAACTGAAATGCCAGTTGGTAAATGGGGCGTCGTTTCGCGTAAGCAGTCATTATGACGCTCGTTTCGGAGGACCTGAAACGTTTTGCGTCCCATCGGACTTGAATGGCGACTATTGGGTTTCGCGCTTGGGGAATTTATGCCTCTTATAAATAGGGAAACCCTGCCATTATTTTCTCACACTTCATCGTTAATCTCGAGAGAATTTCCCGAATATCTTTTCTTTTTGTCATTTCGATTTCAGGCTCTCTCTCGCTTGTTGCAATCTTTAGTCCTTTCGCTTCTTCCGGTGAGTTCTTTTTCCTTTTTATTGCTAAAAATGGCCGGTGCTTCTTCCCGTGACAATCTTCCTATTGCTCCTCCGGCAACTGAGGACCCTGCTCCGGTTGCCGGAGATGTGGAGTTGGTGGAGGACGAAGAGGTTCCGTCTGTAGATGAAATTTTACCTCGTCCAGGAAGGATGTAGTCGACTTCAGTGCTAACGGTGGAGCAGAGCCGGAGGATATCCCTCCCATCATATGGGAGGTAGGGATAGCGGGTTTGAGGGAACGATGGGGCATTCCTAGCTTTATCGAGATGGTACCGGCGGGGAGAGACGACCGGGTTCAAATTGACTGTCCCGGATTTCGTATGTTCTATGCCTACCCCTTTCTTGTAGGGTACACGCTCCCGCTTCCCATGCTGGTGGTAGATTTCTGCCGCTATTATGAGGTATGCCCGGCCCAGCTTTCTCCTTATTTGTACAAGTTGTTCCTCATGTTTATCAAGTATGCGGAGCTCGCCGGTCGAGAGGTCACTCTGGGCCACGTCCTCAGCCTGTTCGCGCCCTAGTTGATTCGGGGCTCGATGATCCATGCGCGTCCTCTGGGGTCAAAAGGCCTAGTGGTAAAGATGGACGATAGGACCAATCGTCGCTTTTATGTGAACTTTTTCTATGTGCGGATTGAGCATCTCGTGGCGGACCCAAACGGATTTCCTGAAGTGTGGAATTTTGCCCGTAAGTCTACGCTTCTGATTAGTGGAGTGCCCGATTTTTCACTTTTCTTTTGCCTTTTATGTTGCATGCACTGACCTACTTTGTGGTTTCGCAGCCGAGAAACTGCCCCCGCCGCCTTAGGAGGGGATTCGCAAATGGGTTGAGGCCGTCCTTCCCCATACAGCGGGGTTTCGTACTTGGTCGACCTTTCCTGAGAGGTTTGGACGTATGCCCCTTGCAGGTGAGAACGTCCCTATTTTCTATCTGTCCTTTTCCGTTCTTGTCTTATCTTTTGAACGTCGTTTGTTGTTGCCAGGGAGAGTGCGGAGAAGGGCTCCTCAGCTAGCCTTTCGTCGGCCGGCCGCGTCTGCTCGTCTTGTTGCAGTACCTGCTACTCGTCCTTCATCGAGGGCGGCTTCGGTCGAATCTGCGGTTCTGGCCACCCCGGCGAGGGCGGCCCCTCAAGAAGCTCCATTCGATGTTATCCGTCCTGCGAATGGATCACCATCGGCCGGGGAAGAGGAAGGGACGTCGAAGAGACGGAGGGTCGCGTTCGAGTCGGCCCCTCCAACTGTGATCAATTTGGACGAGTCCCCCCCCCCCTCCCACGGGCCTAGGAGATGCTGCTGCTGCGGCGTCTCCCTTAGAGATGGAGCGAGTGGTTGAGGCTGGCGCCGGCAGCCAGTGCCTGGAATATTCGGCTGTTATAGTGAACCAATCCGGAGTTTTCACTGCCGGTGATGATCAACGTCCTTCCGGAGCAGAGAGCCAGACCCCTAGTGCCGTCGTCGTGACTTCGAGTGTGCCTTCTCCNCGCCACTTGCCTTGCGTTTCAGCTCTCTTTCTGGTGATTTATGATCTCGTCATAAGGCGGAGGTTTGTCGGGCGAGTCCCGATTTTGCTCTCCCTTTTTTGTGACGAAGGCTCCTGGCCTTGTGTGTTATTTCGAACTTATCAAAATAATAACCCGCCTCGAGTTCGCATGAGGTCGAACCTCTAAATCTTTGATGGCGAAGGCCCTTGGTCTTAAGGGCGTTATTTCGAACTTATCGAAATAACAGCCCGTCTTGAGTTCGAGCGAGGTCGAACCTCTATATCTTTGATGGCGAAGGCCCTTGGCCTTAAGGGCGTTATTTCGAACTTATCGAAATAACAGCCCGTCTTGAGTTCGAGCGAGGTCGAACCTCTGAATGTTTGATGGCGAAGGCCCTTGGCCTTAAAGGCATTATTTCGAACGTATCAAAATAACAACCCGTCTTGAGTTCGAGCGAGCTCGAACCTATGAATCTTTGATGGCGAAGGCCCTTGGCCTTAAGGGCGTTATTTCGAACTTATCGAAATAACAACCCGTCTTGAGTTCGAGCGAGGTCGAACCTCTGAATGTTTGATGGCGAAGGCCCTTGGCCTTAAGGGCGTTATTTCGAACTTATCGAAATAATGACCCGTCTTGAGTTCGAGCGAGGTCGAACCTCTGAATCTTTGATGGAGAAGGCCCTTGGCCTTAAGGGCGTTATTTTGAACTTATCGAAATAACAACCCATCTTGAGTTCGAGCGAGGACGAACCTCCGAGTCTTTGATGGCGAAGGCCCTTGGCCTTAAGGGCGTTATTTCGAACTTATCGAAATAACGACCCGTCTTGAGTTCGAGCGAGGTCGAACCTCTGAATGTTTGATGGCGAAGGCCCTTGGCCTTAAGGGCGTTATTTCGAACTTATCGAAATAACGACCCGTCTTGAGTTCGAGCGAGGTCGAACCTCTATATCTTTGATGAATAGGCCCTTGGCCTTAAGGGCGTTATTTCGAACTTATCGAAATAACGACCCGTCTTGAGTTCGAGCGAGGTCGAACCTCTGAATCTTTGATGGCGAAGGCCCTTGGCCGAAGTCCCAGTTTGGCAGGCATTGCTCGCATCAATGGTTTCAACGCTGCGGACACCAGGTGGTGACATTTCGTTCGGACCTTCGTGGTACGCGTGTTACTGCTTCTCGCACGACTGGCTGTTGATTTGAAGACGCCATCGACCGGGAGGGTTTCAGCTGCGCTAAGATGATTTTTGGTTCTTCAACCGTGGCATCCCTGCATCGACGTCCGATTTGGTGAACTACGGGAGATGAGGATGAGATGTTCCTTATCCATGCCCGGTGGTTTTGATTGCGGCACCTTTAGCCTTGTTCGGAATGTCTGGGGCTGGTAAGGTAGGGAATTCTAGACCTCACCGGCCCGTTCGATTTTTCTTTTCTCCGCCCGCTGCCTTCAAATCTTATGTGAGTTGGATGCTCTTCTCGCGTTTCTTTGGCTTCGATCCGAAAAAGGAACTAGGTGTTTTCACTAGGAAATCCCCACAGACGGCGCCAAATTGTTTGACTCAAAAGATATTAACTCTTTTTGAGCAAATCAATCAAAATGATGAAGGGGTAAATCATAGTCAATCATAATTCATATCGGACCAAAAGATAAAGAAATGGCAAATAAGTATGGAACAAATGAAGCATCAAAATGTCTTATTTATGATAGAGTTTTGCCTTACCCCTCCTTGGAGGGGAAAAGAATTACAATCGATGTGTTCTTCTCTCAAGATGGAGTTTCCCCTTCTTAGAATAGAGCTCTGCTTTCTCCTCTTTGACCTATTGGAATGTTGGAGAAGAAGGAGCAACCGGCGACCTCCTTCTTGGTTCTTTTCACCACATATTTATAGTCGAAAGAATTTTTCTTCCCTTTGCCACAGCTTGTCACGACTGAATTATGGGGGCTTCCTCGCTGGGGGGAGGACTTACCCTCGTCACTTATGTCGAATGTTGTAATGATGGAGTCAAAATGACTTCGTTGACTTTTTTCGTACGATGGCAAGGATGTGGTCGTGATCGTCCCGATCGGGGTGGTCAGATTTTGACCAATATAGTATTTTCTTTCTTTGAACTCATATACTATTGCAATAATTCATCTCATTCATTAAGATTACAGTTTTTTTTCTCCTTTTATTTTAGGACAGAGACATAATTGTTGTTATCTTTCTATCAGCTAGTTTAGAGGGAATAGAAAAGAACTAAAAGGGACAATGGTGAGTTCATGATCCCTGTGATTCAAAATTTCAAATTCTAATTTTTTTTTTAATCACTGAGAGCCGAGAGTTTATTGGAAACATCATTCTACTTCACAATTAGATAGGCTGTTATTGTTATTGTTATCTTTGATCATTGAGCTGTCCCTTCGAAACTTTTAGATAAGCTTAAACACGGTTCAAAACACTCACATTAGTAATTTTTAAGCTAATTATGGAGTATCTGTTTATGGCATAATCCTGGTAATATCTGTGATGGTCTAGAATCCATCTTCACTGGTAACATGTTTTTCTCTTGTTTTTGTCATTTTGGATTTAACACAATTACTTAGCTTTAAATTTTTACTTTATAAATTCATTTTAACTTGTTACAGCAAACTATCTACTTTTCTTCTTAGGCAACTATTTCTACTTATGAGTGACGCTTACCTATAGTTATAACTTATATTTAAGGAGATAACCCACACTAAATATGGGCTGATAGTCTGAAAATATATTGAAGTTGTAGCGAATCAAATTGATAAAACTAATACTATAAGATTTCACTCCATAGAGCTTATCAAACTCATAGAGAGGTAAAATTGTGATACAACCCCTACATTGGCTGTCAAGTAGAATTTAATATCTAAAAAGAAAAAGTAAATCGAATTTTGAACCACCCACTAATCAGAGAGCAGTATTTGAATATTAATCTCAACTAATTTCCACTATTCACAGAAAAAAAAATGAACAGTTTTCCCAAAAATTAAGTGTACTACTCGGGTATTGCACTTAACCTCGCCGTGAACTTCCCTCTCCTCCCACTACCACCAGTACTCCTCGCTCTTCTCAATTCCGCCGCCGCAGAATCATTATTATTTACTCCTTTACCCTTATTCTCTACTAAGAAATCTGAACCTTTACGGCGAACCCCGTATTTTTCACCGCCACAATTGTTCAAAGCAGAACTAGCCTTAACGGCTAATGCAGCCATTTCCTCAGCCTTAAGCCTCCGTTTCAGATTGCTCAAAGGCAAAGCAAAATAAAGTTGACCCGGTTGAAGCTCTTCGTCAGCACTAATTGCAGAAACCACATCTCCAAACTCCATTTCGTCCGAATTACATATGAATATTGTTGGATCTCTTTGTAATAAGTATGAAGCTTTTACTGGATACGGAAACTCTTGTAATCTTCCGTCTTGTAATATCAATTTTGCTGTGGCAATAGATGTAGATTCACACGAACTGCAAATACCCATTTTTTGCTAAATTAAGGACTAGATTCGATCCGATTCAAACTCAGTGAGCAAATGAAGAATAGAGGAAATTAAGAACACTTGTTGGAGAAGACTGAACAAAGAAAAAGGCAAGAAAAAGAGGTATAAATAGGAGTTGATAAATGATACTGTATTGAATAATGAACCAAGAAGCCACGTCAGTATTTTATCATTTGAAAAATTAAAAGGGAGTTGGTTTAAGGGAAAATAATTAAAGAGGTGACTTTTCAATTTGGATTTAGATTTTAGAGTTTGTTATTGCCATAATAGCAGTATAGTGCAGTGCATTGCCAACCTGTAAACTTATGGGTGACAGGTTGTATTTTTGTCCTTCCAACTCTACCCCTATTCTCTCCATGAAATTACAGAACCAGGGACTGGATTTTGAGCTCATTTCGAGCCCGTTTGGCCATCAAATTTTTTTCACTTTTTTTCGAAATTAATGTTTGGCCATAAATTTCCAATTTTAACAAAAAAAGTCGATGTTTGGCCATAAATTTTTAATTTTAACTTAAAGATAAATTTTGGAATATTTTGAGTATTTGAAAAACTATAAAAAGCTGTATTTTCAAAAAATTTATCACATCATTCACAAAAATTCAAAAACAACCCAAATTATATTTCTGTTCAAACACAACTCTAATTTTTAAATACTTTTTTACTTGAATTTATTTTCCACTTTTATTCGAAATTTTATAATTCTTATGTCCGAACGCCCACTTCATTTTCCTAATCATCTGCGACACTTTTATTTGTCTCTGATTATTTCAATTGTACTGATTTTGAATCAATACCTCTAGCTGAAATATTCAAAGTTATAACATTAAGTATAATCAATAATATTATGTTAAAATACAAAAAATACGTATTAGTAAATTTTTTAGATTAATTTGTTTGAGTTTTCATAAGCAAAAAGTCATAGTAGCATTTTAGGGAAATCACCTAGTTATTGAATAGTTCGGTTATCAGGTAGTGTTAGGAGGTTATTTAAGTCGCAGACTACTTATGGACAGATTACAATAAGGTATTTTTATGCAAAGGCAAAATAGTTTCTACACTGATATAAGGTGAGTAATGACATGTAAAGCAGCGTATTGCTGATAGACATATTCGTATTCCATATTTTATCTTGCTAATATACAAATATATTCTCATATATATTTTTTACCTGAATCTACACATTACATAGTTATGGAGATATAACTTTAAAAATATAACTATTTCTTACAAATTAAATATCGCATTAGTTATGCAACCAATGTCATTTTTCCTTATTTGGTTAATCATCGGATGAGCTTAAATTCACATGATTGGAGTGTAATTATTATATTCACACTGATTCAAAGTGGTATATATGCAGTAATCAAACTATTAGCAAGCCCGGATAGAATAGTATTGACTGAAAGATCAAAGCAAACAAAGTATGGTCAAATACACTACGCAGAGGAATCACGAGATGTTAATAAAGGGAGTGGAAACTTTTCGAAGAAAAGGACGGCGAAATTAGAGAGTTGATATTTAAAACGGGACTGTAACTTCTAACCACCACCCATTCTTGAATAACGTATCTGCTTGGGCTTTTGATAAGGGCAAACGTTATCTCTAATAGGGACAAGTAGGTTACAAGTTCGGTCGAATTTAATAATTTTTGTTTAAATTTGTATTCTTTTCGGTTCACTTTAATTATTTTGTTTTATTTCATACATATTAAAAAATTTACCTTTTAGCATTATTTAACAGTAAAATTATTCATATTAACAATTTTTTCATTTGAAATACAACAAATACTCATATGTTCTTTACTCCAAGGCAACTTTGGAGACTCGTATGCTCTTCCCTTCTAAATATCTAAAAAATCAAATATTATGGACCATAAAAAAGGGTCAAAAAATTAATTAAAATGGATCGGAGGAAATTTTTATATTAAATTTTTTATTTCATATATATATATATATATATATATATATATATATATATATTAAATGTTATTATCTAAAATCACTAAAGTTGCAAACCGATAATATTCAAATTTTGAGTCCACCTTTATATGGTAGCAAAAGAAGGTTCTTAGTTCTTACCGAGTTGACTACAAATGGACGAGGAACCTGTGCCTCTGATAGTGATATTTGCAGGCTACTATACAAGATTTCAAAGAGGAAAATGATGACGGTTTTCCCTTTTATTCGACTTTTTTACTTTTTTGGCTAAGCTAATTGGCCACACTACTACTACGTACAATGTACTACCAACGAATTTAATTTTTCTCCCCAGCAATTACCAACACTTTTAAGAGAGACAGCGATAGCTTATCTTGGATAACAATTTGATTGAGATTACGATCGAGTAGAATATCTTATTTGAACTGATTTCATATACGTATTGTCTCAATTTCATTATTTGCGAATGAATGTTAAGCATAAAACTTATCTTGATTGGACCGCAACGACGGCATACATGTGTTCTTATTGTTTAATACCTAGTTAAATAACATATATAGTTTTTATTCTTTTACTTATAATACTTTGGCATGAATTTGACGTATATATTAGATATCCAATCAAGTGTTCTTTTTTTTTTTCATGAATACTGTATTCAACTACATCAAATGATGGAGTTCATTACAAAATGGTCACTCAACCATCCCAAATTATCTTCTAACGTTACTTTGCTTTCGTTTGTAACAACAAAGCCATTGAACTATGCCGGCACTCATAAGGTTATTCAACTAGATTTTTCAAATCTTGGATTGTCAAATACCTATTTCACCCTAATTATAAATATTTATCTTCTTTTAATTTTTTTAAAACTTTTTATTATTATGATTTTCCCTTTTTAATTTATATTATTGACTTACCTATAGAATAAATAAATACTATTTATAAATTAAAAAAATAAAAAGTATTTAAGCATCTATAATGCTGGAATAACAAAATAATGAGCATAGTAAAAAAATTAATTAGAATTATTTGTTAATAATAATATTTTGTATTAACAACAAAAAATTCAAAATTTTATTTATACAATTCAGAATGAAAGAAAATAAAGGTCGTAAAATATATATTCCATGCACGTAATATAAAAATAATTATTTAAAGAAATGNAGTTAAATGTTTAGAGAAAAATCAGGCTGAGTATAAAGTCTGATCGATTTGTAAATACTTTTTGGTTATTAATGAAAACAATAATTACCAAAAAAAATATGCTCAATTATATTACTATTATGTTTCTACCAACTTTCCGACGACACAAAGTTATGTCACCGGAAAGCAGGGGACTATCTGTATAGGGTAAAATATGCTATGTTAAATCGTACATGGAATATATATAATATAATTGAGCGTAATTTTTAAGAATATATAATGTATATTATAAAAATACTTTTATTTAAATAATTATTTTCATATTACGTGCATGGAATATATGTTTTACAACCTTTATTTTCTTTTATTCTGAATTATGTAAATAAATTTTTGAATTTTTGTTGTTAATACTAAAATTATTATTACTAACAAATTATTCTAATTAATTTTTTTACTATCCTCATTATTTTTTTATTCTAGCATTATGCTTAAATACTTTTTATTTTTTAATTTATAAATAATATTTATTTATTCTATAGGTAAGTCCATAATATAAATTAAAAAGAAAAAATCATAATATAAAAAAGTTTTAAAATATAAAAAAGAAGATAAATATTTATAATTTAGAGGGTAAAATAGGTATTTGGCAATCCAAAATTTGGAAAATCTAGTTGAGTGACCTTCTGAGTGCAATAGGCATAGTTCAGTGATTTTGTTGTTACAAACGAAAGAAAAATGACTTTAGGAGATAATCTGAGATAGTTGAGTGACCATTTGAGTAATTGACTCTCAAATGAGGTGATGAGCAGCAGTGAGTGTGGTCGCATGTTTGATCTTCGGGTTGAACTATGCATTTAACATTTGTAAAATATATCTATCTTATTTTTATTATAATTAATGCTTTCTCTGTTTAGATATTTTGAACCTATTTTCTTTTTAGTCCGTCTAAAAAAACTAAATCCTTCTAAACTTTGAAAAATATTTAATTTAAACTTTTTATTTTATATATTCAAATAATTAAAATAATTTATAGCCACATGTACAACTATTATAGTATATTTAAGATTATAATTTCAAATATATTCACACAAATAGTATTTTATATTAGAAATTACAAATTTTTTTAGAAAAGAATATTAAACTAAGTGTACAATTGAGTGCAAAAAAATTTGGGAGAATGTCATAAAACAATAATTATAGCCAGTTTGGTCAAACTTCATTTAGCCAAAAATATATTTTTCAAAATTAAGGTTTTTAATCAAGCTTTTAGAAGGGTAATGTGCTTTTGGATAGAAGCAAAAACAGAAAAAAGTAGGTTCTTCCCGAAAATACTTTTTGAATAGCACTTTCAGAAAAATTACACTTAAAAGCAATTGTAAAAATTTGAGCAAATCTTGGCCAGTCATTGGGCAGGATATTAGTGATGCTGTGCTGGATTCTTCCAAAATGGCAAATTACTCGGACAAATTAACTCAACCATCATTGCATTGATTCCAAAAGTGGATGCACCTGAATATGCTAATCAATCCAGACCTATTTCCTGTTGTAATGTTATCTACAAGTGTATATCCAAACTGATGCGCAGCAGACTAAAACATGCAATTACACATATTGTAGCTAACAACCAATCCGCGTTTGTTCAGGGGAGATCTATGCTGCATAATGTGGTCGTTTGTCATGACATATTGAGACATTATAATGGGAGAACCACACCTAGATGCCTCATGAAGATAGACCTCAGAAAAGCATATGATATGATGAACTGGGAATTTTTGGAAGAATACGTAAGCGATTTGGATTTCCTACCAAATTCTTCCAGCTAGTACTTGTGTGTGTCACTTCACCAAAGTTCTTAGTTAATGTAAATGGTGAAAGTCATGACTACTTTGAAGAAAAAAGAGGTTTGAGGCAGAGTGACCATATTGTTTGTTCTGGTAATGGAGTATCTATCCAGATTGCTCAAGTGTGTAAGTTTCTTGCCGAATTTTACATTTCATCTAATGTGCAAACAACTGAAGTTGACTCATTTGATTTTTGCTGATGATCTGTTGATCTTTTGTAAAACTGATCAAGGTTCAATCTCTAGAGTAATGGAAGCATTAGCTCACTTCAGTAATGCTTCAGGTCTGATAGCAAATATTGAGAAATCTAGTATATTTCTGTCTGGTATTGATGACCATGCTAAGGAACAAATACTAGGTATGACTGGGTTTTCTGAAGGTACATTCCCTATGAGATACTTACGCCTGCCTTTTTCTCCAAAGAAGTGGAGCAAACAAGACTTTCAGCAGTTGGTTGAAATGAAAACATACAGGATAAAGTTCTCATATTCAAGGCAACTTTCATATGCAGAGAGACTGTAAATTGTGAATGCAGTATTGTTCTCCATACATAGCTTTTGGGGGCAGTTTTCATCTTACCACAGAATGTTGCAAAAGAAATGGACAAGGTATGCACAGAGTATTTATGGGGATCCACATAAGGCAAGAGGAAGATTTCATTAATTTCTTGGAATAAGATTTGTCTTCCTAAAAAAGTAGGAGGCCTGAATGTCAAAGGATGCATAAACTGGAACACTACTTCAGTGGGCAAATTGCTATGGCAGCTTGCGGACAACAAAGATTTCCTTTGCGTGAAATGGGTATATGAAATTTATATGATAGAGGAAACTAATATATGCTCACATCAAGCACCTCAAGACAGTAGCTGGTATTGGAGAAAACTAAATGGTATGAAGGAGGAGATGCATGCATGGTATTACCAGGGGAAATACATTCTTACAAACGGGGGGGGGGGGTGGGGGGGGGTACGG